>NC_134538.1:45937587-46032336 GCF_050624435.1 Tenrec ecaudatus | reverse complement strand
GCAGAGGCGCCCCAGGCCTGGGACTACCAAAGCCTAAGGGCTGGGGCGCCCCAGGCATGGGGCTCCCAAAGCCTAAGGGCTCGGGTGGCCCTGGCCTGGGCCTCCCAAATCCTAAGGGCTGGGGCGGCCCAGGCCTGGGGTTCCCAAAGGATAAAGGCTGGGGCGCCCCAGTCCTGGGGCTCCCAAAACCTAAGGGCTGGCGAACCCCAGAACTGGGCTCCCAATGCCTAAGGGATTGGGGCAACCGAGGCCTGGGGCTCCCAAAACCTAAGGGCTGGGCCCCCAGGCCTGGGGCTCCCAAAGCCTAAGGGCTGGAGCGCCCCAAGCCTGGGGCTACCAAACCTAAGGGCTGGGGCTCCCCAGGACTGGGGCCCCCAAAGGATAAGGGCTGGGGCGCCCTAGGCCTGGGGCTCCCAAAGCCTAAGGGCTAGGGCGGCCCAGGCGTTGGGCTCCCAAAGCATAAGGGCTGGGGCGCCCCAGGCCTGGGTCTCCCAAAGGATAAAGGCTGGGTAGCCCCAGGCCTGGGGCTCCCTAAGCCTTAGGGCAGGGGCGCCCCAGGCTGGGGCTCCCAAAGCCTAAGGGCTGTTGCGCCCCAGTCGTGGGGCTCCCTAAGCCTAAGGGCTGAGGCGCCCTGGCCTGGGGCTCCCTAAGCCGAAGGGCTTGGGCGCCCCAAATCTGGGACGCACCAGGCCTGGGGCTCCCTAAGCCTAAGGGCTGGGAGGCCCCAGGTCTGGGGCTCCGAAAGCCTAAGGGCTGGGGGGCCCGAAGCCTAAGGCTCCCTAAACCTAAGGGCTGGGGCGCCCCAGTTCTGGGACTCCGTATACCTAATGGCTGGGGCGCCCCAGGCCTAGGGCTCCCTAAGAGTAAGGGCTGGGGTGCCCCAGGCCTGGGGCTCCCTAAGCCTAAGGGCTGTGGCGCCCCAGGCTGAGGCACCCAAATCCAATGTGCTGGTGCGCCCCAGGCCTGGGCTCCAAATGCCTAAGGGCTGGGGCACCCGAAGCCTGGGGCTCCCTAAGACTAAGGGCTGGGGCGCCCCAGGCCTGAGGCTCCCTAAGCCTTAGGGCTGGGGCACCCCAGTCCTGGGCTCCTAAAGCCTAAGGGCAGGGGCGCCCCAGGCCTGGGGCTCCCAAAACCTAAGGGCTGGGGCACCCCAGGCCTGGGGCTCCCAAAGCCTAAGGGCTGGGGCGCCCCAAGCCTGGGGCTACCAAAGCCTAAGGGCTGGGGCGCACCAGCCCTGGGTCTCCCAAAGGATTAGGGCTGTGGCTCCCCAGGCCTGGGGCTTCCAAAGGATAAGGGTTGGGGTGCCCCAGGCCTGGAGCTCCCAAAGCCTAAGGGCTGGGGCGGCCCAGGCGTGGAGCTCCCAAAGCCTAAGGGCTGGGGCGCCCCAGGCCTGGGGCTCCCAAATGATAAGGGCTGGGGCGCCCCAGCCTGGGTCTCCCAAAGCCTAAAGGCTGGGGCGCCCCAGGCCTGGGCTCCCTAAGCCTAAGGGCTTGGGGGCCCCAGGCCTGGGGCTCTCTAATCCTAGGGCTGGGGCGCCCCAGTCCTGATTCTCCCGAAGCCTAATGGCTGGCGAGCCCCAGTCCTGGGCTCCCAATGCCTAATGGCTGTGTCGCCTCAGGCCTGGGCTTCCCAAAACCTAAGGGCTGGGGCGCCCCAGGCCTGGGGCTCCCAAAACCTAAGGGCTGGAGCGCCCCAGGCCTTGGGCTCCCAAAACCTAAGGGCCAGGGGGCCCCAAGCCTGGGGCTACCAGAGCCCAAGGGCTGGGGCGCCCCTGTACTTTGACTCCCAAAGCCTAAGGGCTGGGACGCCCCATGCCTGGGGCTCCCTAAGCCTAAGGCCTGGGGCACCCTAGGTCTGGGGCTCCCAAAGCCTAAGGCTTGGGTGCCCCAGTCCTGAGGCTCCCTAAGCCTAAGGGCTGGGGTGCCCCTGGCCTGGGGCTACCTAAGCCTAAGGGCTGGGGCTCCCCAGGCTGAGGCACCCAAATCCTAAGGGCTGGTGTGCCCCTGGCCTGGGACTCCCTAAGCCTAAGGGCTGGGGCTCCCCAGGCCTGGGGTTCCCTGCCTAAGTGCTGGGGCGCCCCAGGCCTGGGCTCCAAATGCCGAAGGGATGGGGTGCCCCAAGTCTGGGCCTCCCTAAGACTAAGGGCTGGGGTGCCCCAGGCCTGAGGCTCCCTACGCCAACGGGCTGGGGCGCCCCAGGCCTGGGCTCCCAAATCGTAAGGGCAGAGGCGCCCCAGGCCTGGGGCTACCAAAGCCTAAGGGCTTGGGCGCCCCAGGCCTGGGGCTCCCAAAGCCTAAGGGCTCGGGTGCCCCTGGCCTGGGGCTCCCAAATCCTAAGGGCTGGGGCGGCCCAGGCTGGGGGTTCCCAAAGGATAAGGGCTGCGGCGCCCCAGGCCTGGGGATCCCAAAGCCTAAGGGCTGGCGAACCCCAGGCCTGGGCTCCCAATGCCTAAGGTATAGGGGCGCCCCAGGCCTGGGGCTCCCAAAGCCTAATGGCTGGGGCGCCCCAAGCCTGGGGCTACCAAACCTAAGGGCTGGGGCTCCCCAACCTGGGGCCCCCAAAGGATAAGGGCTGGGGCTCCCCATGCCTGGGGCTCCCAAAGGATAAGGGCTGGGGCACCCCAGGCCTGGGGCTCCCAAAGCCTAAGGGCTGGGGCGGCCCAGGCGATGGGCTCCCAAAGAATAAGGGCTGGGGCGCCCCAGGCCTGGGTCTCCCAAAGGATAAAGGCTGGGGAGCCCCAGGCCTGGGGCTCCCTAAGCCTAAGGGCTGGCGCGCCCCTGGCTGCGGCTCCCAAAGCCTAAGGGCTTTTGCGCCCCAGGCCTGGGGCTCACTAAGAGTAAGGCTGGGGAGCTCCAGGCCTGGGGCTCCCTAAGCCTACGGGCTGGGGCGCCCCAGGCTGGGGCTCCCAAGTACTAAGGGCTGGTGCCTCCCATGCCTGGGGCTCCCTAAGCCTAAGGGCTGGGGCGCCCAGGCATGGGGCTCCCAAAGCCTAAAACCTGGGGTGGCCCAGGCCTGGGGTACCCAAAGCCTAAGGGCTGGGGCACCCTTGGGCTGTGTCTCCCAGAGCTTTACGGCTGGGGTGCCCCGGGCCTGTGGCTCCCTAAGCCTAAGGGCTGTGGCGGCCCAGCCTTGGGGCTCCCTAAGCCTAAGTGCTGGGGCGCCCCAGGCCTAGGGCTACCGAAGTCTAAGGGGTGGGACTTCCCAGGCCTAGGGCTCCCTAAGAGTAAAGGCTGGGCCCCCCCGGGCTGGGGCTCCCTAAGCCTAAGGGCTGGGGCGCCCCAGGCTGAGGCTCCCAAATCCTAAGGGCTGGTGCGCCCCAGGCCTGGGACTCCCTAAGCCTAAGGGCTGGGGCTCCCCAGGCCTGGGGCTCCCTACGCCTAAGGGCTGGGGCGCCTCAGGCCTGGGCTCCAAATGCCTAAGTGCTGGGGCGCCCCAGGCCTGGGGCTCCCTAAGACTAAGGGCTGGGGCGCCCCAGGCCTGAGGCTCCCTAAGCCTAAGGGCTGGGGCGCCCCAGGCATGGGCTCCCAAAGCCTAAGGGCAGGGGCGCCCCAGGCCAGGGGCTACCAAAGCCTAAGGACTGGGGCGCCCCAGGCCTGGGGCTCCCAAAGTATAAGGGCTGTGGCACTCCAGGTCTGGGGCTCCCAATGCTTAAGTGCTGTGGCGCCCCTGGCCTGGGGCTCCCAAAGCCTAAGAGCTGGGGCGCCCCAGGCCTGGGGCCCCCAAATGATAAGGGCTGGGGCGCCCCAGGCCAGGGGTTCCCAAAGGATAAGGGCTGGGGCGCCCTAGGCCTGGGTCTCCCAAAGTATAAGGGCTGGGTCGCGCCAGGCCTGGGGCTTCCTAAGCCTAGGGCTCGGGCGGCCCAGGCCTGGGGCTCCCGAAGCCTAAGGGCTGGCGAGCCCCAGTCCTGTGCTCCCAATGCCTAAAGGCTGTGGCGCCCCAGGCCTGGGGCTCCCAAAACCAAAGAGCTGGGGCGCCCCAGGCGTGGGGCTCCCAAAACCTAAGGGCTGGGGCGCCCCAGGCCTGGGGTTCCCAAAGCCTAAGTGCTGGGGCCCCCCTAGCCTGTGGCTACCACAGCCTAAGGGCTGGGGCACCCCCAGCCTGGGGCTCCCAAAGGATAAGGGCTGGGGCGCCCCTTGCCTGGGGCTCCCAAAACCTAAGGGCTGGGGCGCCCCAGGCCTTGGGCTCCCAAAACCTAAGGGCCAGGGCGCCCCAAGCCTGGGGCTACCAGAGCCCAAGGGCTGGGGCACCCCTGTCCCTGGGCTCCCAAAGCCTAAGGTCTGGGGCGCCCCAGGCCTGGGGCTCCCTAAGCCTAAGGCCTGGGGCACCCTAGGACTGGGGCTACCTAAGCCTAAGGGTTCTGTCGGCCCAGGATTGGCGCTCCCTAAGCCTAAGGCCTGGGGCGACCCAGGCCTGGGGTTACCTAAGCCTAAGGGGTGGAGTGCCCCCGGCCTGGAGGTCCCAAAGCCTAAGGGCTGGGACGCCCCAGGCCTGGGGCTCCCTAAGCCTAAGGGCTTGGGGGCCCCTGGCCTTGGGCACCCTAAACCTAAGGGCTGGGGTGCCCCAGGCCTGGGCTCCCAAATCCTAAGGGCAGAGGCGCCCCAGGCCTGGGACTACCAAAGCCTAAGGGCTGGGGCGCCCCAGGCATGGGGCTCCCAAAGCCTAAGGGCTCGGGTGGCCCTGGCCTGGGCCTCCCAAATCCTAAGGGCTGGGGCGGCCCAGGCCTGGGGTTCCCAAAGGATAAAGGCTGGGGCGCCCCAGTCCTGGGGCTCCCAAAACCTAAGGCCTGGCGAACCCCAGGCCTGGGCTCCCAATGCCTAAGGGATTGGGGCAACCGAGGCCTGGGGCTCCCAAAACCTAAGGGCTGGGCCCCCAGGCCTGGGGCTCCCAAAGCCTAAGGGCTGGAGCGCCCCAAGCCTGGGGCTACCAAACCTAAGGGCTGGGGCTCCCCAGGACTGGGGCCCCCAAAGGATAAGGGCTGGGGCTCCCCATTGCTGGGGCTCCCAAAGGATAAGGGCTGGGGCGCCCTAGGCCTGGGGCTCCCAAAGCCTAAGGGCTAGGGCGGCCCAGGCGTTGGGCTCCCAAAGCATAAGGGCTGGGGCGCCCCAGGCCTGGGTCTCCCAAAGGATAAAGGCTGGGTAGCCCCAGGCCTGGGGCTCCCTAAGCCTTAGGGCAGGGGTGCCCCAGGCTGGGGCTCCCAAAGCCTAAGGGCTGTTGCGCCCCAGTCGTGGGTCTCCCTAAGCCTAAGGGCTGAGGCGCCCTGGCCTGGGGCTCCCTAAGCCTAAGGGCTTGGGCAACCCAAGTCTGGGACGCCCCAGGCCTGGGGCTCCCTAAGCCTAAGGGCTGGGAGGCCCCAGGTCTGGGGCTCCCAAAGCCTAAGGGCTGGGGGGCCCAAAGCCTAAGGCTCCCTAAACCTAAGGGCTGGGGCGCCCCAGTTCTGGGACTCCGTATACCTAATGGCTGGGGCGCCCCAGGCCTAGGGCTCCCTAAGAGTAAGGGCTGGGGTGCCCCAGGCCTGGGGCTCCCTAAGCCTAAGGGCTGTGGCGCCCCAGGCTGAGGCACCCAAATCCAATGTGCTGGAGCGCCCCAGGCCTGGGCTCCAAATGCCTAAGGGCTGGGGCACCCGAAGCCTGGGGCTCCCTAAGACTAAGGGCTGGGGCGCCCCAGGCCTGAGGCTCCCTAAGCCTTAGGGCTGGGGCACCCCAGTCCTGGGCTCCCAAAGCCTAAGGGCAGGGGCGCCCCAGGCCTGGGGCTCCCAAAACCTAAGGGCTGGGGCACCCCAGGCCTGGGGCTCCCAAAGCCTAAGGGCTGGGGCGCCCCACGCCTGGGGCTACCAAAGCCTAAGGGCTGGGGCGCACCAGCCCTGGGTCTCCCAAAGGATTAGGGCTGTGGCTCCCCAGGCCTGGGGCTTCCAAAGTATAAGGGTTGGGGTGCCCCAGGCCTGGAGCTCCCAAAGCCTAAGGGCTGGGGCGGCCCAGGCGTGGAGCTCCCAAAGCCTAAGGGCTGGGGCGCCCCAGGCCTGGGGCTCCCAAATGATAAGGGCTGGGGCGCCCCAGCCTGGGTCTCCCAAAGCCTAAAGGCTGGGGCGCCCCAGGCCTGGGCTCCCTAAGCCTAAGGGCTTGGGGGCCCCAGGCCTGGGGCTCTCTAATCCTAGGGCTGGGGCGCCCCAGTCCTGATGCTCCCGAAGCCTAATGGCTGGCGAGCCCCAGTCCTGGGCTCCCAATGCCTAATGGCTGTGTCGCCTCAGGCCTGGGCTTCCCAAAACCTAAGGGCTGGGGCGCCCCAGGCCTGGGGCTCCCAAAACCTAAGGGCTGGAGCGCCCCAGGCCTTGGGCTCCCAAAACCTAAGGGCCAGGGGGCCCCAAGCCTGGGGCTACCAGAGCCCAAGGGCTGGGGCGCCCCTGTCCTTTGACTCCCAAAGCCTAAGGGCTGGGACGCCCCATGCCTGGGGCTCCCTAAGCCTAAGGCCTGGGGCACCCTAGGTCTGGGGCTCCCAAAGTCTAAGGCTTGGGTGCCCCAGTCCTGAGGCTCCCTAAGCCTAAGGGCTGGGGTGCCCCTGGTCTGGGGCTACCTAAGCCTAAGGACTGGGGCTCCCCAGGCTGAGGCACCCAAATCCTAAGGGCTGGTGTGCCCCTGGCCTGGGACTCCCTAAGCCTAAGGGCTGGGGCTCCCCAGGCCTGGGGCTCCCTGCCTAAGGGCTGGGGCGCCCCAGGCCTGGGCTCCAAATGCCTAAGGGATGGGGTGCCCCAAGTCTGGGCCTCCCTAAGACTAAGGGCTGGGGTGCCCCAGGCCTGAGGCTCCCTACGCCAACGGGCTGGGGCGCCCCAGGCCTGGGCTCCCAAATCGTAAGGGCAGAGGCGCCCCAGGCCTGGGGCTACCAAAGCCTAAGAGCTTGGGCGCCCCAGGCCTGGGGCTCCCAAATCCTAAGTCCTGGGGCGGCCCAGGCTGGGGGTTCCCAAAGGATAAGGGCTGCGGCGCCCCAGGCCTGGGGATCCCAAAGCCTAAGGGCTGGCGAACCCCAGGCCTGGGCTCCCAATGCCTAAGGGATAGGGGCGCCCCAGGCCTGGGGCTCCCAAAGCCTAATGGCTGGGGCGCCCCAAGCCTGGGGCTACCAAACCTAAGGGCTGGGGCTCCCCAACCTGGGGCCCCCAAAGGATAAGGGCTGGGGCTCCCCATGCCTGGGGCTCCCAAAGGATAAGGGCTGGGGCACCCCAGGCCTGGGGCTCCCAAAGCCTAAGGGCTGGGGCGGCCCAGGCGATGGGCTCCCAAAGAATAAGGGCTGGGGCACCCCAGGCCTGGGTCTCCCAAAGGATAAAGGCTGGGGAGCCCCAGGCCTGGGGCTCCCTAAGCCTAAGGGCTGGCGCGCCCCTGGCTGCGGCTCCCAAAGCCTAAGGGCTTTTGCGCCCCAGGCCTGGGGCTCACTAAGAGTAAGGCTGGGGAGCTCCAGGCCTGGGGCTCCCTAAGCCTACGGGCTGGGGCGCCCCAGGCTGGGGCTCCCAAGTACTAAGGGCTGGTGCCTCCCATGCCTGGGGCTCCCTAAGCCTAAGGGCTGGGGCGCCCAGGCCTGGGGCTCCCAAAGCCTAAAACCTGGGGTGGCCCAGGCCTGGGGTACCCAAAGCCTAAGGGCTGGGGCACCCTTGGGCTGTGTCTCCCAGAGCTTTACGGCTGGGGTGCCCCGGGCCTGTGGCTCCCTAAGCCTAAGGGCTGTGGCGGCCCAGCCTTGGGGCTCCCTAAGCCTAAGTGCTGGGGCGCCCCAGGCCTAGGGCTACCTAAGTCTAAGGGGTGGGACTTCCCAGGCCTAGGGCTCCCTAAGAGTAAGGGCTGGGCCCCCCCGGCCTGGGGCTCCCTAAGCCTAAGGGCTGGTGCGCCCCAGGCCTGGGACTGCCTAAGCCTAAGGGCTGGGGCTCCCCAGGCCTGGGGCTCCCTACGCCTAAGGGCTGGGGCGCCTCAGGCCTGGGCTCCAAATGCCTAAGGGCGGGGGCGCCCCAGGCCTGGGGCTCCCTAAGACTAAGGGCTGGGGCGCCCCAGGCCTGAGGCTCCCTAAGCCTAAGGGCTGGGGCGCCCCAGGCATGGGCTCCCAAAGCCTAAGGGCAGGGGCGCCCCAGGCCAGGGGCTACCAAAGCCTAAGGACTGGGGCGCCCCAGGCCTGGGGCTCCCAAAGTATAAGGGCTGTGGCACTCCAGGTCTGGGGCTCCCAATGCTTAAGTGCTGTGGCGCCCCTGGCCTGGGGCTCCCAAAGCCTAAGAGCTGGGGCGCCCCAGGCCTGGGGCCCCCAAATGATAAGGGCTGGGGCGCCCCAGGCCTGGGGTTCCCAAAGGATAAGGGCTGGGGCGCCCTAGGCCTGGGTCTCCCAAAGTATAAGGGCTGGGTCGCGCCAGGCCTGGGGCTTCCTAAGCCTAGGGCTCGGGCGGCCCAGGCCTGGGGCTACCGAAGCCTAAGGGCTGGCGAGCCCCAGTCCTGTGCTCCCAATGCCTAAAGGCTGTGGCGCCCCAGGCCTGGGGCTCCCAAAACCAAAGAGCTGGGGCACCCCAGGCGTGGGGCTCCCAAAACCTAAGGGCTGGGGCGCCCCAGGCCTGGGGTTCCCAAAGCCTAAGTGCTGGGGCCCCACTAGCCTGTGGCTACCACAGCCTAAGGGCTGGGGCACCCCCAGCCTGGGGCTCCCAAAGGATAAGGGCTGGGGCGCCCCTTGCCTGGGGCTCCCTAAGCCTAAGGGCTGGGGCGCCCCAGGCCTGGGGCTACCAAAGCCTGAGGGTTGGGGCGTCCTAGGCCTGGGGCTCCCAAAGGATAAGGGCTTGGGCGCCCCATGCCTGGGGCTACCAAAACCTAAGGGCTGGGCTGCCCCAGGCCTGGGGCTCCCAAATCCTTAGCGCTGGGGCGGCCCAGGAGTGGGGCTCCCAAAGCCTAAGGGCTGGGTTACCCCTGGCCTGGGGCTCCCAAAGCCTAAGGGCTGGGTCGCCCCAGGCCTGGGGCTCCCTAAGCCTAAGGGCTGGGTCGCCCCAGTCCTGGGGCTTCCAAAGCCTAAGGGCTGGGGCTCCCCAGTACTGGAGCTCCCTAAGCCTAAGGGCAGGGGGTCCCCAGGCCTGGGGCTCCCTAAGCTTTAGGGCAGGGGCGCCCAAGGCTGAGGCTCCCAAAGCCTAAGGGCTGTTGCGCCCCAGTCGTGGGGCTCCCTAAGCCTAAGGGCTAAGGCGCCCTGGCCTGGGGCTTCCTAAACCTAAGGGCTTGGGTGCCCCAATTCTGGGACGCCCCAGGCCTGGGGCTCCCTAAGCCTAAGGGCTGGGAGGCCCCAGGCCTGGGGTTCCCAAAGCCTAAGGGCTGGGGGTCCCGAAGCCTAGGGCTCCCTAAACCTAAGGGCTGGGGCGCCCCAGTTCTGGGACTCCGTATACCTAATGGCTGTGGCGCCCCAGGCCTAGGGCTCCCTAAGAGTAAGGGCTGGGAGCCCCATGCCTGGGGCTCCCTAAGCCTAAGGGCTGGGGTGCCCCAGGCCTGGGGCTCCCAAAGCCTAACGGCTAGGGCGCCCCAGGCAGAGGCACCCAAATCCTAAGGGCAGGTGCGCCCCAGGCCAGGCCTCCAAATGCCTAAGGGCTGGGGCGCCCCAAGGCTGGGGCTCCCTAAGACTAAGGGCTGGGGCGCCCCAGGCCTGAGGCTCCCTAAGCCTTAGGGCTGGGGCACCCCAGGCCTGGGCTCCCAAAGCCTAAGGGCAGGGGCCCCCCAGGCCTGGGGCTCCCAAAACCTAAGGGCTGGGGCGCCCCAGGCCTGGGGCTCCCAAAGCCTAAGGGCTGGGGCGCCCCAAGCCTGGGGCTACCAAAGCCTAAGGGCTGGGGCGCACCAGGCCTGGGTCTCCCAAAGGATTAGGGCTGGGGCTCCCCAGGCTGGGGCTTCCAAAGGATAAGGGCTGGGGCGCCCCAGGCTGGGGCTCCGAAAGCCTAAGGGCTGGGGCGGCCCAGGCGTGGGGCTCCCAAAGCCTAAGGGCTGGGGCGCACCAGGCCTGGGGCTCCCAAATGATAAGGGCTGGGTCGCCCCAAGCCTGGGGCTCCCAAAGGATAAGGGCTGGGGCGCACCAGGCCTGGGGCTCCCAAAACCTAAGGGCTGGGGCGCCCCAGGCCTTGGGCTCCTAAAACCTAAGGGCCAGGGCGCCCCAAGCCTGGGGCTACCAGAGCCCAAGGGCTGGGGCACCCCTGTCCCTGGGCTCCCAAAGCCTAAGGTCTGGGGCGCCCCAGGCCTGGGGCTCCCTAAGCCTAAGGCATGGGGCACCCTAGGCCTGGGGCTACCTAAGCCTAAGGGTTCTGTCGGCCCAGGATTGGCGCTCACTAAGCCTAAGGCCTGGGGCGACCCAGGCCTGGGGTTACCTAAGCCTAAGGGGTGGAGTGCCCCCGGCCTGGAGGTCCCAAAGCCTAAGGGATGGGACGCCCCAGGCCTGGGGCTCCCTAAGCCTAAGGGCTTGGGGGCCCCTGGCCTTGGGCACCCTAAACCTAAGGGCTGGGGTGCCCCAGGCCTGGGACTACCAAAGCCTAAGGGCTGGGGCGCCCCAGGCATGGGGCTCCCAAAGCCTAAGGGCTCGGGTGGCCCTGGCCTGGGCCTCCCAAATCCTAAGGGCTGGGGCGGCCCAGGCCTGGGGTTCCCAAAGGATAAAGGCTGGTGCGCCCCAGTCCTGTGGCTCCCAAAACCTAAGGGCTGGCGAACCCCAGGCCTGGGCTCCCAATGCCTAAGGGATTGGGGCAACCGAGGCCTGGGGCTCCCAAAACCTAAGGGCTGGGCCCCCAGGCCTGGGGCTCCCAAAGCCTAAGGGCTGGAGCGCCCCAAGCCTGGGGCTACCAAACCTAAGGGCTGGGGCTCCCCAGGACTGGGGCCCCCAAAGGATAAGGGCTGGGGCTCCCCATTGCTGGGGCTCCCAAAGGATAAGGGCTGGGGCGCCCTAGGCCTGGGGCTCCCAAAGCCTAAGGGCTAGGGCGGCCCAGGCGTTGGGCTCCCAAAGCATAAGGGCTGGGGCGCCCCAGGCCTGGGTCTCCCAAAGGATAAAGGCTGGGTAGCCCCAGGCCTGGGGCTCCCTAAGCCTTAGGGCAGGGGCACCCCAGGCTGGGGCTCCCAAAGCCTAAGGGCTGTTGCGCCCCAGTCGTGGGGCTCCCTAAGCCTAAGGGCTGAGGCGCCCTGGCCTGGGGCTCCCTAAGCCTAAGGGCTTGGGCGCCCCAAGTCTGGGACGCCCGAGGCCTGGGGCTCCCTAAGCCTAAGGGCTGGGAGGCCCCAGGTCTGGGGCTCCCAAAGCCTAAGGGCTGGGGGGCCCGAAGCCTAAGGCTCCCTAAACCTAAGGGCTGGGGCGCCCTAGTTCTGGGACTCCGTATACCTAATGGCTGGGGCGCCCCAGGCCTAGGGCTCCCTAAGAGTAAGGGCTGGGGTGCCCCAGGCCTGGGGCTCCCTAAGCCTAAGGGCTGTGGCGCCCCAGGCTGAGGCACCCAAATCCAATGTGCTGGTGCGCCCCAGGCCTGGGCTCCAAATGCCTAAGGGCTGGGGCACCCGAAGACTGGGGCTCCCTAAGACTAAGGGCTGGGGCGCCCCAGGCCTGAGGCTCCCTAAGCCTTAGGGCTGGGGCACCCCAGTCCTGGGCTTCCAAAGCCTAAGGGCAGGGGCGCCCCAGGCCTGGGGCTCCCAAAACTTAAGGGCTGGGGCACCCCAGGCCTGGGGCTCCCAAAGCCTAAGGGCCGGGGCGCCCCAAGCCTGGGGCTACCAAAGCCTAAGGGCTGGGGCGCACCAGCCCTGGGTCTCCCAAAGGATTAGGGCTGTGGCTCCCCAGGCCTAGGGCTTCCAAAGGATAATGGTTGGGGTGCCCCAGGCCTGGAGCTCCCAAAGCCTAAGGGCTGGGGTGGCCCAGGCGTGGAGCTCCCAAAGCCTAAGGGCTGGGGCGCCCCTGGCCTGGGGCTCCCAAATGATAAGGGCTGGGGCGCCCCAGCCTGGGTCTCCTAAAGCCTAAAGGCTGGGGCGCCCCAGGCCTGGGCTCCCTAAGCCTAAGGGCTTGGGGGCCCCAGGCCTGGGGCTCTCTAATCCTAGGGCTGGGGCGCCCCAGTCCTGATGCTCCCGAAGCCTAATGGCTGGCGAGCCCCAGTCCTGGGCTCCCAATGCCTAATGGCTGTGTCGCCTCAGGCCTGGGCTTCCCAAAACCTAAGGGCTGGGGCGCCCCAGGCCTGGGGCTCCCAAAACCTAAGGGCTGGAGCGCCCCAGGCCTTGGGCTCCCAAAACCTAAGGGCCAGGGGGCCCCAAGCCTGGGGCTACCAGAGCCCAAGGGCTGGGGCGCCCCTGTCCTTTGACTCCCAAAGCCTAAGGGCTGGGACGCCCCATGCCTGGGGCTCCCTAAGCCTAAGGCCTGGGGCACCCTAGGTCTGGGGCTCCCAAAGCCTAAGGCTTGGGTGCCCCAGTCCTGAGGCTCCCTAAGCCTAAGGGCTGGGGTGCCCCTGGCCTGGGGCTACCTAAGCCTAAGGGCTGGGGCTCCCCAGGCTGAGGCACCCAAATCCTAAGGGCTGGTGTGCCCCTGGCCAGGGACTCCCTAAGCCTAAGGGCTGGGGCTCCCCAGGCCTGGGGCTCCCTGCCTAAGGGCTGGGGCGCCCCAGGCCTGGGCTCCAAATGCCTAAGGGATGGGGTGCCCCAAGTCTGGGCCTCCCTAAGACTAAGGGATGGGGTGCCCCAGGCCTGAGGCTCCCTACGCCAACGGGCTGGGGCGCCCCAGGCCTGGGCTCCCAAATCGTAAGGGCAGAGGCGCCCCAGGCCTGGGGCTACCAAAGCCTAAGGGCTTGGGCGCCCCAGGCCTGGGGCTCCCAAAGCCTAAGGGCTCGGGTGCCCCTGGCCTGGGGCTCCCAAATCCTAAGGGCTGGGGCGGCCAAGGCTGGGGGTTCCCAAAGGATAAGGGCTGCGGCGCCCCAGGCCTGGGGATCCCAAAGCCCAAGGGCTGGCGAACCCCAGGCCTGGGCTCCCAATGCCTAAGGTATAGCGGCGCCCCAGGCCTGGGGCTCCCAAAGCCTAATGGCTGGGGCGCCCCAAGCCTGGGGCTACCAAACCTAAGGGCTGGGGCTCCCCAACCTGGGGCCCCCAAAGGATAAGGGCTGGGGCTCCCCATGCCTGGGGCTCCCAAAGGATAAGGGGTGGGGCACCCCAGGCCTGGGGCTCCCAAAGCCTAAGGGCTGGGGCGGCCCAGGCGATGGGCTCCCAAAGAATAAGGGCTGGGGCGCCCCAGGCCTGGGTCTCCCAAAGGATAAAGGCTGGGGAGCCCCAGGCCTGGGGCTCCCTAAGCCTAAGGGCTGGCGCGCCCCTGACTGCGGCTCCCAAAGCCTAAGGGCTTTTGCGCCCCAGGCCTGGGGCTCACTAAGAGTAAGGCTGGGGAGCTCCAGGCCTGGGGCTCCCTAAGCCTACGGGCTGGGGCGCCCCAGGCTGGGGCTCCCAAGTACTAAGGGCTGGTGCCTCCCATGCCTGGGGCTCCCTAAGCCTAAGGGCTGGGGCGCCCAGGCATGGGGCTCCCAAAGCCTAAAACCTGGGGTGGCCCAGGCCTGGGGTACCCAAAGCCTAAGGGCTGGGGCACCCTTGGGCTGTGTCTCCCAGAGCTTTACGGCTGGGGTGCCCCGGGCCTGTGGCTCCCTAAGCCTAAGGGCTGTGGCGGCCCAGCCTTGGGGCTCCCTAAGCCTAAGGGCTGGGGCGCCCCAGGCCTAGGGCTACCTAAGTCTAAGGGGTGGGACTTCCCAGGCCTAGGGCTCCCTAAGAGTAAGGGCTGGGCCCCCCCGGCCTGGGGCTCCCTAAGCCTAAGGGCTGGGGCGCCCCAGGCATGGGCTCCCTAAGCCTAAGGGCTGGGGCGCCCCAGGCATGGGCTCCCTAAGACTAAGGGCTGGGGCGCCCCAGGCCTGAGGCTCCCTAAGCCTAAGGGCTGGGGCGCCCCAGGCATGGGCTCCCAAAGCCTAAGGGCAGGGGCGCCCCAGGCCAGGGGCGACCAAAGCCTAAGGACTGGGGCGGCTCAGGCCTGGGGCTCCCAAAGTATAAGGGCTGTGGCACTCCAGGTCTGGGGCTCCCAATGCTTAAGTGCTGTGGCGCCCCTGGCCTGGGGCTCCCAAAGCCTAAGAGCTGGGGCGCCCCAGGCCTGGGGCCCCCAAATGATAAGGGCTGGGGCGCCCTAGGCCTGGGGTTCCCAAAGGATAAGGGCTGGGGCGCCCTAGGCCTGGGTCTCCCAAAGTATAAGGGCTGGGTCGCGCCAGGCCTGGGGCTTCCTAAGCCTAGGGCTCGGGCGGCCCAGGCCTGGGGCTCCCGAAGCTTAAGGGCTGGCGAGCCCCAGTCCTGTGCTCCCAATGCCTAAAGGCTGTGGCGCCCCAGGCCTGGGGCTCCCAAAACCAAAGAGCTGGGGCGCCCCAGGCGTGGGGCTCCCAAAACCTAAGGGCTGGGGCGCCCCAGGCCTGGGGTTCCCAAAGCCTAAGTGCTGGGGCCCCCCTAGCCTGTGGCTACCACAGCCTAAGGGCTGGGGCACCCCCAGCCTGGGGCTCCCAAAGGATAAGGGCTGGGGCGCCCCTTGCCTGGGGCTCCCTAAGCCTAAGGGCTGGGGCGCCCCAGGCCTGGGGCTACGAAAGCCTAAGGGCTGGGGCGTCCCAGGCCTGGGGCTCCCAAAGGATAAGGGCTTGGGCGCCCCATGCCTGGGGCTACCAAAACCTAAGGGCTGGGCCGCCCCTGGCCTGGGGCTCCCAAAGCCTTAACGCTGGGGCGGCCCAGGATTGGGGCTCCCAAAGCCTAAGGGCTGGGTTACCCCTCGCCTGGGGCTCCCAAAGCCTAAGGGCTGGGTTACCCCTGGCCTGGGGCTCCCAAAGCCTAAGGGCTGGGTCGACCCAGGCCTGGGGCTCCCTAAGCCTAAGGGCTGGGTCGCCCCAGTCCTGGGGCTTCCAAAGCCTAAGGGCTGGGGCTCCCCAGTACTGGAGCTCCCTAAGCCTAAGGGCAGGGGCTCCCCAGGCCTGGGGCTCCCTAAGCCTTAGGGCAGGGGCGCCCAAGGCTGAGGCTCCCAAAGCCTAAGGGCTGTTGCGCCCCAGTCGTGGGGCTCCCTAAGCCTAAGGGCTAAGGCGCCCAGGCCTGGGGCTCCCAAAACCTAAGGGCTGGGGCGCCCCAGGCCTGGGGCTCCCAAAGCCTAAGGGCTGGGCCGTCCCAAGCCTGGGGCTACCAAAGCCTAAGGGCTGGGGCTCCCCAGGCCTGGGGCTTCCAAAGGATAAGGGTTTGGGCGCCCCAGGCCTGGGGCTCCCAAAGCCTAAGGGCTGGGGCGGCCCAGGCGTGGGGCTCCCAAAGTCTAAGGGCTGGGGCGCCCCAGGCCTGGGGCTCCCAAATGATAAGGGCTGGGGCACCCCAGGCCTGGGGCTCCCTAAGCCTAAGGGCTTGGGGGCCCCTGGCCTTGGGCACCCTAAACCTAAGGGCTGGGGTGCCCCAGGCCTGGGGCTCCCTAAGCCTAAGGGCTGTGGCGCCCCAGGCTGAGGCACCCAAATCCAATGTGCTGGTGCGCCACAGGCCTGGGCTCCAAATGCCTAAGGGCTGGGGCGCCCGAAGCCTGGGGCTCCCTAAGACTAAGGGCTGGGGCGCCCCAGGCCTGAGGCTCCCTAAGCCTTAGGGCTGGGGCACCCCAGTCCTGGGCTCACAAAGCCTAAGGACAGGGGCGCCCCAGGCCTGGGGCTCCCAAAACCTAAGGGCTGGGGCGCCCCAGGCCTGGGGCTCCCAAAGCCTAAGGGCTGGGGCGCCCCAAGCCTGGGGCTACCAAAGCCTAAGGGCTGGGGCGCACCAGGCCTGGGTCTCCCAAAGGATTAGGGCTGGGGCTCCCCAGGCCTGGGGCTTCCAAAGGATAAGGGTTTGGGCGCCCCAGGCCTGGGGCTCCCAAAGCCTAAGGGCTGGGACGGCCCAGGCGTGGGGCTCCCAAAGTCTAAGGTCTGGGGCGCCCCAGGCCTGGGGCTCCCAAATGATAAGGGCTGCGGCGCCCCAGCCTGGGTCTCCCAAAGCCTAAAGGCTGGGGCGCCCCAGGCCTGGGGCTCCCTAAGCCTTAGGTCTAGGGGCCCCTGGCCTGGGGCTCCCTAATCCTAGGGCTGGGGCTCCCCAGTCCTGATGCTCCCGAAGCCTAATGGCTGGCGAGCCCCAGTCCTGGGCTCCCAATGCCTAATGGCTGTGTCGCCTCAGGCCTGGGCTTCCCAAAACCTAAGGGCTGGGGCGCCCCAGGCCTGGGGCTCCCAAAACCTAAGGGCTGGAGCGCCCCAGGCCTTGGGCTCCCAAAACCTAAGGGCCAGGGCGCCCCAAGCCTGGGGCTACCAGAGCCCAAGGGCTGGGGCGCCCCTGTCCTTTGGCTCCCAAAGCCTAAGGGCTGGGGCGCCCCAGGCCTGGGGCTCCCTAAGCCTAAGGCCTGGGGCACCCTAGGCCTGGGGCTCCCAAAACCTAAGGACTGGGGTGCCCCTGGCCTGGGGCTACCTAAGCCTAAGGGCTCTGTCGGCCCAGGCTTGGGGCTCCCTAAGCCTAAGGGGTGGAGTGCCCCCGGCCTGGAGCTCCCAAAGCCTAAGGGCTGTGGCTCCCCAGGCCTGGGGCTCCCAAATCCTAAGGGCTGTGGCGCCCCAGACCTGTGCTCCAAATGTCTAAGGGCTGGAGCGCTCCAGGCCAGGAGCCCCCAAAAGATAAGGGCTGGGGCTCCCCAGGCCTGGGGCTCCCAAAGGATAAGGGCTGGGGCGCCCCAGGCCTGGGGCTCCCCAAGCCTAAGGGCTAGGGCGGCCCAGGCGTTGGGCTCCCAAAGCATAAGGGCTGGGGCACCCCATGGATAGGACGCCCCAGGCCTGGTCCTCCCTAAGCCTAAGTGCTATTGCGCCCCTGGCCTGTGACTCCCAAAGCCTAAGTGCTGCGGCACCCAGGCTGGGGCTCCCAAAGCCTAAGGGCTGGGGCGCCCTAGGCCTGGGGCTCCCAAAGACTAAGGGCTGGGGCAACCCAGGCCTGGGTCTCCCAAAGGATAAAGGCTGGGGAGCCCCAGGCCTGGGGCTCCCTAAGCCTAAGGGCTGGCGCGCCCCAGGCTGCGGCTCCCAAAGCCTAAGGGCTGTTGCGCCCCAGGCCTGGGGCTCCCTAAGCCTAAGGGCTTGGGGTTACCAGTTCTGGGGCTCCCTAAACCTATGGGCAGGGGTCCCCAGACCTGGGGCTCGCTACACCTAAGGGCTGGGGCGCCCCAGGCCTGCGCTCCCAAAGCCTAAGGGCTTTGGCGCCCCAGGCCTGGGGCTCACTAAGACTAAGGCTGGGGAGCTCCAGGCCTGGCGCTCCCTAAGCCTAAGGGCTTGGGCGCCCCAGGCTGGGGCTCCCAAGTACTAAGGGCTGGTGCGTCCCATGCCTGGGGCTCGCTAAGCCTAAGGGCTGGGGCGCCCAGGCCTGGGGCTCCCAAAGCCTAAAAACTGGGGAGGCCCAGGCCTGGGGTTCCCAAAGCCTAAGGGCTGGGGCACCCCTGGCCTGTGTCTCCCAAAGCTTTACGACTGGGGTGCCCCCGGCCTGGGGCTCCCTAAGCCTAAGGGCTGTGGCGGCCCAGCCTTGGGGCTCCCTAAGCCTAAGGGCTGGGGCGCCCCAGGCCTAGGGCTACCTAAGTCTAAGGGGTGGGACTTCCCAGGCCTAGGGCTCCCTAAGAGTAAGGGCTGGGCCCCCCTGGCCTGGGGCTCCCTAAGCCTAAGGGCTGGGGCGCCCCAGGCTGAGGCTCCCAAATCCTAAGGGCTGGTGCGCCCCAGGCCTGGGACTCCCTAAGCCTAAGAGCTGGGGCTCCCCAGGCCTGGGGCTCCCTACGCCTAAGGGCTGGGGCGCCTCAGGCCTGGGCTCCAAATGCCTAAGGGCTGGGGCGCCCCAGGCCTGGGGCTCCCTAAGACTAAGGGCTGGGGCGCCCCACGCCTGAGGCTCCCTAAGCCTAAGGGCTGGGTCGCCCCAGGCTTGGGCTCCCAAAGCCTAAGGGCAGGGGGCGCCCCAGGCCTGGGGCTCCCAAAGTATAAGGGCTGTGGCACTCCAAGTCTGGGGCTCCCAAAGCTTAAGTGCTGGGGCGCCCCTGGCCTGGGACTCCCTAAGCCTAAGGGCTGGGGCTCCCCAGGCCTGGGGCTCCCTAAGACTAAGGGCTGGGGCGCCCCACGCCTGAGGCTCCCTAAGCCTAAGGGCTGGGGCGCCCCAGGCTGAGGCTCCCAAATCCAAAGGGCTGGTGCGCCCCAGGCCTGGGACTCCCTAAGCCTAAGGGCTGGGGCTCCCGAGGCCTGGGGCTCCCTACGCCTAAGGGCTGGGGCGCTTCAGGCCTGGGCGCCAAATGCCTAAGGGCTGGGGCGCCCCAGGCCTGGGGCTCCCTAAGACTAAGGGCTGGGGCGCCCCAGGCCTGAGGCTCCGTAAGCCTAAGGGCTGGGGCGCCCCAGGCCTGGGCTCCCAAAGCCTAAGGGCAGGGGAGCCCCAGGCCAGGGGCGCCCAAAGCCTAAGAGCTGGGGCGCCCCAGGCCTGGGGCTCCCAAAGCCTAAGGGTGGGCGGCCCAGGCGTAGGGCTCCCAAAGCCTAAGAGCTGGGGCGCCCCAGGCCTGGGGCCCCCAAATGATAAGGGCTGGGCGCCCCAGGCCTGTGGTGCCCAAAGGATAAGGGCTGGGGCGCCCTAGGCCTGGGTCTCCCAAAGTATAAGGGCTGGGTCGCGCCAGGCCTGGGGCTTCTTAAGCCTAGGGCTGGGGCGGCCCAGGCCTGGGGCTCCCGAAGCCTAAGGGCTGGCGAGCCCCAGTCCTGTGCTACCAATGCCTAAAGGCTGGGGCGCCCCAGGCCTGGGGCTACCAAAGCCTAATGGCTGGGCCGCCCCAGGCCTGGGGCTGCCAAAGCCTTAGCGCTGGGGCGGCCCAGGAGTGGGGCTCCCAAAGCCTAAGGGCTGGGTCACCCCAGGCCTGGGGCTCCCTAAGCATAAGGGCTGGGGCGACCCAGACCTGGGGCTTCCAAAGCCTAAGGCTGGGGCTCCCCAGTACTGGAGCTCCCTAAGCCTAAGGGCAGGGGCTCCCCAGGCCTGGGGCTCTCTAAGCCTTAGGGCAGGGGCGCCCCAGGCTGAGGCTCCCAAAGCCTAAGGGCTGTTGCGCCCCAGTCGTGGGGCTCCCGAAACCTAAGGGCTAAGGCGCCCTGGCCTGGGGCTCCCTAAACCTAAGGGCTTGGGTGCCCCAAGTCTGGGACGCCCCAGGCCTGGGGCTCCCTAAGCCTAAGGGCTGGGAGGCCCCAGGCCTGCGGCTCCCAAAGCCTAAGGGCTGGGGGTCCCGAAGCCTAGGGCTCCATAAACCTAAGGGCTGGGGCGCCCCAGTTCTGGGACTCCGTATACCTAATGGCTGTGGCACCCCAGGCCTAGGGCTCCCTAAGAGTAAGGGCTGGGAGCCCCATGCCTGGGGCTCCCTAAGCCTAAGGGCTGGGGTGCCCCATGCCTGGGGCTCCCTAAGCCTAAGGGCTGGGGCGCCCCTGGCTGAGGCACCCAAATCCTAAGGGCTGGTGCGCCCAAGGCCTGGGCTCCAAATGCCTAAGGGCTGGGGCGCCCCAAGGCTGGGGCTCCCTAAGACTAAGGGCTGGGGCGCCCCAGGCCTGAGGCTCCCTAAGCCTTAGGGCTGGGGCACCCCAGGCCTGGGCTCGCAAAGCCTAAGGGCAGGGGCGCCCCAGGTCTGGGGCTCCCAAAGCCTAAGGGCTGGGGCACCCCAGGCCTGGGGCTCCCAAAGCCTAATGGCTGGGGCGCCCCAAGCCTGGGGCTACCAAAGCCTAAGGGCTGGGTCGCACCAGGCCTGGATCTCCCAAAGGATTAGGGCTGGGGCTCCCCAGGCTGGGGTTTCCAAAGGATAAGGGCTGGGGCGCCCCGGCTTGGGGCTCCCAAAGCCTAAGGGCTGGGGCGGCCCAGGCGTGGGGCTCCCAAAGCCTAAGGGCTGGGGCGCACCAGGCCTGGGGCTCCCAAATGATAAGGGCTGGGTCGCCCCAAGCCTGGGGCTCCCAAAGGATAAGGGCTGGGGCGCCCCAAGCCTGGGGCTACCAGAGCCCAAGGGCTGGGGCGCCCCTGTCCTTTGGCTCCCATAGCCTAAGGGCTGGGGCGCCCCAGGCCTGGGGCTCCCTAAGCCTAAGGCCTGGGGCACCCTAGGCCTGGGGCTCCCAAAGCCTAAGGCTGGGGTGCCCCAGTCCTGAGGCTCCCTAAGCCTAAGGTCTGGGGTGCCCCTGGCCTGGGGCTACCTAAGCCTAAGGGCTCTGTCGGCCCAGCCTTGGGGCTCCCTAAGCCTAAGGCCTGGGGCGACCCAGGCCTGGGGCTACCTAAGCCTAAGGGGTGGAGTGCCCCCGGCCTGGAGCTCCCAAAGCCTAAGGGCTGTGGCTCCCCAGGACTGGGGCTCCCTACGCCCAAGGGCTGGGGCGCCCCAGACCTGTGCTCCAAATGTCTAAGGGCTGGGGCGCCCCAGGCCTGGGGCCCCCAAAAGATAAGGGCTGGGGCCCCCAGGCCTGGGGCTCCCAAAGGATAAGGGCTGGGGCGCCCCAGGCCTGGGGCTCCCAAACCCTAAGGGCTAGGGCGGCCCAGGCGTTGGGCTCCCAAAGCATAAGGCCTGGGGCACCCCATGGATAGGACGCCCCAGGCCTGGTCCTCCCTAAGCCTAAGGGCTAGTGAGCCCCTGGCCTGTGACTCCCAAAGCCTAAGTGCTGTGGCACCCAGGCCTGGGGCTCCCAAAGCCTAAGGGCTGGGCCGCCCCAAGCCTGGGGCTCGCAAAGCCTAAGGACTGGGGTGGTCCAGGCCTGGGGTTCCCAAAGCCTAAGGGCTAGATCGCCCCTGGCCTGTGACCCCCAAAACCTAAGGGATCGGGCGCCCCAGGCCTGGGGCTCCCTAAGCCTAAGGCCTGGGGCACCCTAGGCTTTGTGCCCCAAAGCCTAAGGCTTGGGTGCCCCAGTCCTGGGGCTCCCTAAGCCTCAGAGCTGGTGTGCTCCAGGCCTGGGGCTCCCTAAGCTAAGGGCTGTGGCGGCCCAGCCTTGGGGCTCCCTAAGCCTAAGGGCTGTGGCGGCCCAGCCTTGGGGTTCCTTAAGCCTAAGGGCTGGGGCGCCCCAGGCCTAGGGCTACCTAAGTCTAAGGGGTGGGACTTCCCAGGCCTAGGGCTCCCTAAGAGTAAGGGCTGGGCCCCCCTGGCCTGGGGCTCCCTAAGCCTAAGGGCTGGGGCACCCCAGGCTGAGGCTCCCAATTCCTAAGGGCTGGTGCGCCCCAGGCCTGGGACTCCCTAAGCCTAAGGGCTGGGGCTCCCCAGGCCTGGGGCTCCCTACGCCTAAGGGCTGGGGCGCCTCAGGCCTGGGCTCCAAATGCCTAAGGGCTGGGGCGCCCCGGGCCTGGGGCTCCCTAAGAGTAAGGGCTGGGGCGCCCCAGGCCTGAGGCTCCCTAAGCCTAAGGGCTGGGGCGCCCCAGGCCTGGGCTCCCAAAGCCTAAGGGCAGGGGCGCCCCAGGCCTGGGGCTACCAAAGCCTAAGGACTGGGGCGCCCCAGGCCTGGGGCTCCCAAAGTATAAGGGCTGTGGCACTCCAGGTCTGGGGTTCCCAAAGCTTAAGTGCTGGGGCGCCCCTGGCCTGGGGCTCCCAAAGCCTAAGAGCTGGGGCGCCCCAGGCCTGGGGCTCCCAAAGCCTAAGGATGGGTGGCCCAGGCGTGGGGCTCCCAAAGCCTAAGTGCTGGGGCGCCCCAGGCCTGGGGCCCCCAAATGATAAGGGCTGGGGCGCCCCAGGCCTGGGGTTCCCAAAGGATAAGTGCTGGGGCGCCCTAGGCCTGGGTCTCCCAAAGTATAAGGGCTGGGTCGCGCCAAGCCTGGAGCTTCCTAAGCCTAGGGCTGGGGCGGCCCAGGCCTGGGGCTCCCGAAGCCTAAGGGCTGGCGAGCCCCAGTCCTGTGCTCCCAATGCCTAAAGGCTGTGGCGCCCCAGGCCTGGGGCTCCCAAAACCAAAGAGCTGGGGCGCCCCAGGCGTGGGGCTCCCAAAACCTAAGGGCTGGGGCGCCCCAGGCCTGGGGTTCCTAAAGCCGAAGTGCTGGGGCCCCCCTAGCCTGTGGCTACCACAGCCTAAGGACTGGGGCACCCCCGGCCTGGGGCTCCCAAAGGATAAGGGCTGGGGCGCCCCTTGCCTGGGGCTCCCTAAGCCTAAGGGCTTGGGCGCCCCAGGCCTGGGGCTACCAAAGCCTAAGGGCTGGGCCGCCCCAGGCCTGGGGCTCCCAAAGCCTTAGCGCTGGGGCGGCCCAGGAGTGGGGCTCCCAAAGCCTAAGGGCTGGGGTGCCCCTGGCCTGGGGCTTCCAAAGCCTAAGGGCTGGGGATCCCCAGTACTGGAGCTCCCTAAGCCTAAGGGCAGGGGCTCCCCAGGCCTGGGGCTCCCAAAGCCTAAGGGCTGTTGCGCCCAGTCGTGGGGCTCCCTAAGCCTAAGGTCTAAGGCGCCCTGGCCGGGGGCTCCCTAAACCTAAGGGCTTGGGTGCCCCAATTCTGGGACACCCCTGGCCTGGGGCTCCCTAAGCCTAAGGGCTGGGAGGCCCCAGGCCTGGGGCTCCCTAAGCCTAAGGGCTGGGGTCACGATGCCTAGGGCTCCACAAACCTAAGGGCTGGGGCGCCCACTTCTGGGACTCCGTATACCTAATGGCTGTGGCGCCCCAGGCCTAGGGCTCCCTAAGAGTAAGGGCTGGGAGCCCCATGCCTGGGGCTCGCTAAGCCTAAGGTCTGGGGTGCCCCATGCTTGGGGCTCCCTAAGCCTAAGGGCTGGGGCGCCCCTGGCTGAGGCACCCAAATCCTAAGGGCTGGTGCGCCCCAGGCCTGGGCTCCAAATGCCTAAGGGCTGGGGCGCCCCAACCTGGGGCTCCCTAAGACTAAGGGCTGGGGCGCCCCAGGCCTGAGGCTCCGTAAGCCTTAGGGCTGGGGCACCCCAGGCGTGGGCTCGTAAAGCCTAAGGGCAGGGGCGCCCCAGGCCTGGGGCTCCCAAAGCCTAAGGGCTGGGGCGCCCCAGGCCTGGGGCTCCTAAAGCCTAAGGGCTGGGGCGCCCCAAGCCTGGGGCTACCAAAGCCTAAGGGCTGGGTCGCACCAGGCCTGGGTCTCCCAAAGGATTAGGGCTGGGGCTCCCCAGACTGGGGCTTCCAAAGGATAAGGGCTGGGGCGCCCCAGGCCTGGGGCTCCCAAAGCTTAAGGGCTGGGGCACCCCAGGCTGAGGCTCCCAAATCCTAAGGCCTGGTGCGCCCCAGGCCTGGGACTCCCTAAGCCTAAGGGCTGGGGCTCCCCAGGCCTGGGGCTCCCTACGCCTAAGGGCTGGGGTGCCTCAGGCCTGGGCTCCAAATGCCTAAGGGCTGGGGCGCCCCGGGCCTGGGGCTCCCTAAGACTAAGGGCTGGGGCGCCCCAGGCCTGAGGCTCCCTAAGCCTAAGGGCTGGGGCGCCCCAGGCCTGGGCTCCCAAAGCCTAAGGGCAGGGGCGCCCCAGGCCTGGGGCTACCAAAGCCTAAGGACTGGGGCGCCCCAGGCCTGGGGCTCCCAAAGTATAAGGGCTGTGGCACTCCAGGTCTGGGGCTCCCAAAGCTTAAGTGCTGGGGCGCCCCTGGCCTGGGGCTCCCAAAGCCTAAGAGCTGGGGCGCCCCAGGCCTGGGGCTCCCAAAGCCTAAGGATGGGTGGCCCAGGCGTGGGGCTCCCAAAGCCTAAGTGCTGGGGCGCCCCAGGCCTGGGGCCCCCAAATGATAAGGGCTGGGGCGCCCCAGGCCTGGGGTTCCCAAAGGATAAGTGCTGGGGCGCCCTAGGCCTGGGTCTCCCAAAGTATAAGGGCTGGGTTGCGCCAGGCCTGGGGCTTCCTAAGCCTAGGGCTGGGGCGGCCCAGGCCTGGGGCTCCCGAAGCCTAAGGGCTGGCGAGCCCCAGTCCTGTGCTCCCAATGCCTAAAGGCTGTGGCGCCCCAGGCCTGGGGCTCCCAAAACCAAAGAGCTGGGGCGCCCCAGGCGTGGGGTTCCCAAAACCTAAGGGCTGGGGCGCCCCAGGCCTGGGGTTCCTAAAGCCGAAGTGCTGGGGCCCCCCTAGCCTGTGGCTACCACAGCCTAAGGACTGGGGCACCCCCGGCCTGGGGCTCCCAAAGGATAAGGGCTGGGGCGCCCCTTGCCTGGGGCTCCCTAAGCCTAAGGGCTTGGGCGCCCCAGGCCTGGGGCTACCAAAGCCTAAGGGCTGGGCCGCCCCAGGCCTGGGGCTCCCAAAGCCTTAGCGCTGGGGCGACCAGGCCTGAGGCTCCCTAAGCCTTAGGGCTGGGGCACCCCAGGCGTGGGCTCGTAAAGCCTAAGGGCAGGGGCGCCCCAGGCCTGGGGCTCCCAAAGCCTAAGGGCTGGGGCGCCCCAGGCCTGGGGCTCCTAAAGCCTAAGGGCTGGGGCGCCCTAGGCCTGGGGCTCCCAAAGACTAAGGGCTGGGGCAACCCAGGCCTGGGTCTCCCAAAGGATAAAGGCTGGGGAGCCCCAGGCCTGGGGCTCCCTAAGCCTAAGGGCTGGCGCGCCCCAGGCTGCGGCTCCCAAAGCCTAAGGGCTGTTGCGCCCCAGGCCTGGGGCTCCCTAAGCCTAAGGGCTTGGGGTTACCAGTTCTGGGGCTCCCTAAACCTATGGGCAGGGGTCCCCAGACCTGGGGCTCGCTACACCTAAGGGCTGGGGCGCCCCAGGCCTGCGCTCCCAAAGCCTAAGGGCTTTGGCGCCCCAGGCCTGGGGCTCACTAAGACTAAGGCTGGGGAGCTCCAGGCCTGGCGCTCCCTAAGCCTAAGGGCTTGGGCGCCCCAGGCTGGGGCTCCCAAGTACTAAGGGCTGGTGCGTCCCATGCCTGGGGCTCGCTAAGCCTAAGGGCTGGGGCGCCCAGGCCTGGGGCTCCCAAAGCCTAAAAACTGGGGAGGCCCAGGCCTGGGGTTCCCAAAGCCTAAGGGCTGGGGCACCCCTGGCCTGTGTCTCCCAAAGCTTTACGACTGGGGTGCCCCCGGCCTGGGGCTCCCTAAGCCTAAGGGCTGTGGCGGCCCAGCCTTGGGGCTCCCTAAGCCTAAGGGCTGGGGCGCCCCAGGCCTAGGGCTACCTAAGTCTAAGGGGTGGGACTTCCCAGGCCTAGGGCTCCCTAAGAGTAAGGGCTGGGCCCCCCTGGCCTGGGGCTCCCTAAGCCTAAGGGCTGGGGCGCCCCAGGCTGAGGCTCCCAAATCCTAAGGGCTGGTGCGCCCCAGGCCTGGGACTCCCTAAGCCTAAGAGCTGGGGCTCCCCAGGCCTGGGGCTCCCTACGCCTAAGGGCTGGGGCGCCTCAGGCCTGGGCTCCAAATGCCTAAGGGCTGGGGCGCCCCAGGCCTGGGGCTCCCTAAGACTAAGGGCTGGGGCGCCCCACGCCTGAGGCTCCCTAAGCCTAAGGGCTGGGTCGCCCCAGGCTTGGGCTCCCAAAGCCTAAGGGCAGGGGGCGCCCCAGGCCTGGGGCTCCCAAAGTATAAGGGCTGTGGCACTCCAAGTCTGGGGCTCCCAAAGCTTAAGTGCTGGGGCGCCCCTGGCCTGGGACTCCCTAAGCCTAAGGGCTGGGGCTCCCCAGGCCTGGGGCTCCCTAAGACTAAGGGCTGGGGCGCCCCACGCCTGAGGCTCCCTAAGCCTAAGGGCTGGGGCGCCCCAGGCTGAGGCTCCCAAATCCAAAGGGCTGGTGCGCCCCAGGCCTGGGACTCCCTAAGCCTAAGGGCTGGGGCTCCCGAGGCCTGGGGCTCCCTACGCCTAAGGGCTGGGGCGCTTCAGGCCTGGGCGCCAAATGCCTAAGGGCTGGGGCGCCCCAGGCCTGGGGCTCCCTAAGACTAAGGGCTGGGGCGCCCCAGGCCTGAGGCTCCGTAAGCCTAAGGGCTGGGGCGCCCCAGGCCTGGGCTCCCAAAGCCTAAGGGCAGGGGAGCCCCAGGCCAGGGGCGCCCAAAGCCTAAGAGCTGGGGCGCCCCAGGCCTGGGGCTCCCAAAGCCTAAGGGTGGGCGGCCCAGGCGTAGGGCTCCCAAAGCCTAAGAGCTGGGGCGCCCCAGGCCTGGGGCCCCCAAATGATAAGGGCTGGGCGCCCCAGGCCTGTGGTGCCCAAAGGATAAGGGCTGGGGCGCCCTAGGCCTGGGTCTCCCAAAGTATAAGGGCTGGGTCGCGCCAGGCCTGGGGCTTCTTAAGCCTAGGGCTGGGGCGGCCCAGGCCTGGGGCTCCCGAAGCCTAAGGGCTGGCGAGCCCCAGTCCTGTGCTACCAATGCCTAAAGGCTGGGGCGCCCCAGGCCTGGGGCTACCAAAGCCTAATGGCTGGGCCGCCCCAGGCCTGGGGCTGCCAAAGCCTTAGCGCTGGGGCGGCCCAGGAGTGGGGCTCCCAAAGCCTAAGGGCTGGGTCACCCCAGGCCTGGGGCTCCCTAAGCATAAGGGCTGGGGCGACCCAGACCTGGGGCTTCCAAAGCCTAAGGCTGGGGCTCCCCAGTACTGGAGCTCCCTAAGCCTAAGGGCAGGGGCTCCCCAGGCCTGGGGCTCTCTAAGCCTTAGGGCAGGGGCGCCCCAGGCTGAGGCTCCCAAAGCCTAAGGGCTGTTGCGCCCCAGTCGTGGGGCTCCCGAAACCTAAGGGCTAAGGCGCCCTGGCCTGGGGCTCCCTAAACCTAAGGGCTTGGGTGCCCCAAGTCTGGGACGCCCCAGGCCTGGGGCTCCCTAAGCCTAAGGGCTGGGAGGCCCCAGGCCTGCGGCTCCCAAAGCCTAAGGGCTGGGGGTCCCGAAGCCTAGGGCTCCATAAACCTAAGGGCTGGGGCGCCCCAGTTCTGGGACTCCGTATACCTAATGGCTGTGGCACCCCAGGCCTAGGGCTCCCTAAGAGTAAGGGCTGGGAGCCCCATGCCTGGGGCTCCCTAAGCCTAAGGGCTGGGGTGCCCCATGCCTGGGGCTCCCTAAGCCTAAGGGCTGGGGCGCCCCTGGCTGAGGCACCCAAATCCTAAGGGCTGGTGCGCCCAAGGCCTGGGCTCCAAATGCCTAAGGGCTGGGGCGCCCCAAGGCTGGGGCTCCCTAAGACTAAGGGCTGGGGCGCCCCAGGCCTGAGGCTCCCTAAGCCTTAGGGCTGGGGCACCCCAGGCCTGGGCTCGCAAAGCCTAAGGGCAGGGGCGCCCCAGGTCTGGGGCTCCCAAAGCCTAAGGGCTGGGGCACCCCAGGCCTGGGGCTCCCAAAGCCTAATGGCTGGGGCGCCCCAAGCCTGGGGCTACCAAAGCCTAAGGGCTGGGTCGCACCAGGCCTGGATCTCCCAAAGGATTAGGGCTGGGGCTCCCCAGGCTGGGGTTTCCAAAGGATAAGGGCTGGGGCGCCCCGGCTTGGGGCTCCCAAAGCCTAAGGGCTGGGGCGGCCCAGGCGTGGGGCTCCCAAAGCCTAAGGGCTGGGGCGCACCAGGCCTGGGGCTCCCAAATGATAAGGGCTGGGTCGCCCCAAGCCTGGGGCTCCCAAAGGATAAGGGCTGGGGCGCCCCAAGCCTGGGGCTACCAGAGCCCAAGGGCTGGGGCGCCCCTGTCCTTTGGCTCCCATAGCCTAAGGGCTGGGGCGCCCCAGGCCTGGGGCTCCCTAAGCCTAAGGCCTGGGGCACCCTAGGCCTGGGGCTCCCAAAGCCTAAGGCTGGGGTGCCCCAGTCCTGAGGCTCCCTAAGCCTAAGGTCTGGGGTGCCCCTGGCCTGGGGCTACCTAAGCCTAAGGGCTCTGTCGGCCCAGCCTTGGGGCTCCCTAAGCCTAAGGCCTGGGGCGACCCAGGCCTGGGGCTACCTAAGCCTAAGGGGTGGAGTGCCCCCGGCCTGGAGCTCCCAAAGCCTAAGGGCTGTGGCTCCCCAGGACTGGGGCTCCCTACGCCCAAGGGCTGGGGCGCCCCAGACCTGTGCTCCAAATGTCTAAGGGCTGGGGCGCCCCAGGCCTGGGGCCCCCAAAAGATAAGGGCTGGGGCCCCCAGGCCTGGGGCTCCCAAAGGATAAGGGCTGGGGCGCCCCAGGCCTGGGGCTCCCAAACCCTAAGGGCTAGGGCGGCCCAGGCGTTGGGCTCCCAAAGCATAAGGCCTGGGGCACCCCATGGATAGGACGCCCCAGGCCTGGTCCTCCCTAAGCCTAAGGGCTAGTGAGCCCCTGGCCTGTGACTCCCAAAGCCTAAGTGCTGTGGCACCCAGGCCTGGGGCTCCCAAAGCCTAAGGGCTGGGCCGCCCCAAGCCTGGGGCTCGCAAAGCCTAAGGACTGGGGTGGTC
This sequence comes from Tenrec ecaudatus, assembly GCF_050624435.1. Classification (NCBI taxonomy): domain Eukaryota; kingdom Metazoa; phylum Chordata; class Mammalia; order Afrosoricida; family Tenrecidae; genus Tenrec; species Tenrec ecaudatus. The sequence continues at coordinate 46,004,167 of NC_134538.1, read as the reverse complement.
CAGGCCTGGGGTTCCCAAAGCCTAAGGGCTAGATCGCCCCTGGCCTGTGACCCCCAAAACCTAAGGGATCGGGCGCCCCAGGCCTGGGGCTCCCTAAGCCTAAGGCCTGGGGCACCCTAGGCTTTGTGCCCCAAAGCCTAAGGCTTGGGTGCCCCAGTCCTGGGGCTCCCTAAGCCTCAGAGCTGGTGTGCTCCAGGCCTGGGGCTCCCTAAGCTAAGGGCTGTGGCGGCCCAGCCTTGGGGCTCCCTAAGCCTAAGGGCTGTGGCGGCCCAGCCTTGGGGTTCCTTAAGCCTAAGGGCTGGGGCGCCCCAGGCCTAGGGCTACCTAAGTCTAAGGGGTGGGACTTCCCAGGCCTAGGGCTCCCTAAGAGTAAGGGCTGGGCCCCCCTGGCCTGGGGCTCCCTAAGCCTAAGGGCTGGGGCACCCCAGGCTGAGGCTCCCAATTCCTAAGGGCTGGTGCGCCCCAGGCCTGGGACTCCCTAAGCCTAAGGGCTGGGGCTCCCCAGGCCTGGGGCTCCCTACGCCTAAGGGCTGGGGCGCCTCAGGCCTGGGCTCCAAATGCCTAAGGGCTGGGGCGCCCCGGGCCTGGGGCTCCCTAAGAGTAAGGGCTGGGGCGCCCCAGGCCTGAGGCTCCCTAAGCCTAAGGGCTGGGGCGCCCCAGGCCTGGGCTCCCAAAGCCTAAGGGCAGGGGCGCCCCAGGCCTGGGGCTACCAAAGCCTAAGGACTGGGGCGCCCCAGGCCTGGGGCTCCCAAAGTATAAGGGCTGTGGCACTCCAGGTCTGGGGTTCCCAAAGCTTAAGTGCTGGGGCGCCCCTGGCCTGGGGCTCCCAAAGCCTAAGAGCTGGGGCGCCCCAGGCCTGGGGCTCCCAAAGCCTAAGGATGGGTGGCCCAGGCGTGGGGCTCCCAAAGCCTAAGTGCTGGGGCGCCCCAGGCCTGGGGCCCCCAAATGATAAGGGCTGGGGCGCCCCAGGCCTGGGGTTCCCAAAGGATAAGTGCTGGGGCGCCCTAGGCCTGGGTCTCCCAAAGTATAAGGGCTGGGTCGCGCCAAGCCTGGAGCTTCCTAAGCCTAGGGCTGGGGCGGCCCAGGCCTGGGGCTCCCGAAGCCTAAGGGCTGGCGAGCCCCAGTCCTGTGCTCCCAATGCCTAAAGGCTGTGGCGCCCCAGGCCTGGGGCTCCCAAAACCAAAGAGCTGGGGCGCCCCAGGCGTGGGGCTCCCAAAACCTAAGGGCTGGGGCGCCCCAGGCCTGGGGTTCCTAAAGCCGAAGTGCTGGGGCCCCCCTAGCCTGTGGCTACCACAGCCTAAGGACTGGGGCACCCCCGGCCTGGGGCTCCCAAAGGATAAGGGCTGGGGCGCCCCTTGCCTGGGGCTCCCTAAGCCTAAGGGCTTGGGCGCCCCAGGCCTGGGGCTACCAAAGCCTAAGGGCTGGGCCGCCCCAGGCCTGGGGCTCCCAAAGCCTTAGCGCTGGGGCGGCCCAGGAGTGGGGCTCCCAAAGCCTAAGGGCTGGGGTGCCCCTGGCCTGGGGCTTCCAAAGCCTAAGGGCTGGGGATCCCCAGTACTGGAGCTCCCTAAGCCTAAGGGCAGGGGCTCCCCAGGCCTGGGGCTCCCAAAGCCTAAGGGCTGTTGCGCCCAGTCGTGGGGCTCCCTAAGCCTAAGGTCTAAGGCGCCCTGGCCGGGGGCTCCCTAAACCTAAGGGCTTGGGTGCCCCAATTCTGGGACACCCCTGGCCTGGGGCTCCCTAAGCCTAAGGGCTGGGAGGCCCCAGGCCTGGGGCTCCCTAAGCCTAAGGGCTGGGGTCACGATGCCTAGGGCTCCACAAACCTAAGGGCTGGGGCGCCCACTTCTGGGACTCCGTATACCTAATGGCTGTGGCGCCCCAGGCCTAGGGCTCCCTAAGAGTAAGGGCTGGGAGCCCCATGCCTGGGGCTCGCTAAGCCTAAGGTCTGGGGTGCCCCATGCTTGGGGCTCCCTAAGCCTAAGGGCTGGGGCGCCCCTGGCTGAGGCACCCAAATCCTAAGGGCTGGTGCGCCCCAGGCCTGGGCTCCAAATGCCTAAGGGCTGGGGCGCCCCAACCTGGGGCTCCCTAAGACTAAGGGCTGGGGCGCCCCAGGCCTGAGGCTCCGTAAGCCTTAGGGCTGGGGCACCCCAGGCGTGGGCTCGTAAAGCCTAAGGGCAGGGGCGCCCCAGGCCTGGGGCTCCCAAAGCCTAAGGGCTGGGGCGCCCCAGGCCTGGGGCTCCTAAAGCCTAAGGGCTGGGGCGCCCCAAGCCTGGGGCTACCAAAGCCTAAGGGCTGGGTCGCACCAGGCCTGGGTCTCCCAAAGGATTAGGGCTGGGGCTCCCCAGACTGGGGCTTCCAAAGGATAAGGGCTGGGGCGCCCCAGGCCTGGGGCTCCCAAAGCTTAAGGGCTGGGGCACCCCAGGCTGAGGCTCCCAAATCCTAAGGCCTGGTGCGCCCCAGGCCTGGGACTCCCTAAGCCTAAGGGCTGGGGCTCCCCAGGCCTGGGGCTCCCTACGCCTAAGGGCTGGGGTGCCTCAGGCCTGGGCTCCAAATGCCTAAGGGCTGGGGCGCCCCGGGCCTGGGGCTCCCTAAGACTAAGGGCTGGGGCGCCCCAGGCCTGAGGCTCCCTAAGCCTAAGGGCTGGGGCGCCCCAGGCCTGGGCTCCCAAAGCCTAAGGGCAGGGGCGCCCCAGGCCTGGGGCTACCAAAGCCTAAGGACTGGGGCGCCCCAGGCCTGGGGCTCCCAAAGTATAAGGGCTGTGGCACTCCAGGTCTGGGGCTCCCAAAGCTTAAGTGCTGGGGCGCCCCTGGCCTGGGGCTCCCAAAGCCTAAGAGCTGGGGCGCCCCAGGCCTGGGGCTCCCAAAGCCTAAGGATGGGTGGCCCAGGCGTGGGGCTCCCAAAGCCTAAGTGCTGGGGCGCCCCAGGCCTGGGGCCCCCAAATGATAAGGGCTGGGGCGCCCCAGGCCTGGGGTTCCCAAAGGATAAGTGCTGGGGCGCCCTAGGCCTGGGTCTCCCAAAGTATAAGGGCTGGGTTGCGCCAGGCCTGGGGCTTCCTAAGCCTAGGGCTGGGGCGGCCCAGGCCTGGGGCTCCCGAAGCCTAAGGGCTGGCGAGCCCCAGTCCTGTGCTCCCAATGCCTAAAGGCTGTGGCGCCCCAGGCCTGGGGCTCCCAAAACCAAAGAGCTGGGGCGCCCCAGGCGTGGGGTTCCCAAAACCTAAGGGCTGGGGCGCCCCAGGCCTGGGGTTCCTAAAGCCGAAGTGCTGGGGCCCCCCTAGCCTGTGGCTACCACAGCCTAAGGACTGGGGCACCCCCGGCCTGGGGCTCCCAAAGGATAAGGGCTGGGGCGCCCCTTGCCTGGGGCTCCCTAAGCCTAAGGGCTTGGGCGCCCCAGGCCTGGGGCTACCAAAGCCTAAGGGCTGGGCCGCCCCAGGCCTGGGGCTCCCAAAGCCTTAGCGCTGGGGCGACCAGGCCTGAGGCTCCCTAAGCCTTAGGGCTGGGGCACCCCAGGCGTGGGCTCGTAAAGCCTAAGGGCAGGGGCGCCCCAGGCCTGGGGCTCCCAAAGCCTAAGGGCTGGGGCGCCCCAGGCCTGGGGCTCCTAAAGCCTAAGGGCTGGGGCGCCCCAAGCCTGGGGCTACCAAAGCCTAAGGGCTGGGTCGCACCAGGCCTGGGTCTCCCAAAGGATTAGGGCTGGGGCTCCCCAGGCTGGGGCTTCCAAAGGATAAGGGCTGGGGCGCCCCAGGCCTGGGGCTCCCAAAGCTTAAGGGCTGGGGCGGCCCAGGCGTGGGGCTCCCAAAACCTAAGGGCTGGGGCGCACAAGGCCTGGGGCTCCCAAATGATAAGGGCTGGGTCGCCCCAAGCCTGGGGCTCCCAAAGGATAAGGGCTGGGGCGCCCCAGGCCTGGGGCTCCCAAAACCTAAGGGCTGGGGCGCCCCAGGCCTTGGGCTCCCAAAACCTAAGGACCAGGGCGCCCGATGCCTGGGGCTACCAGAGCCCAAGGGCTGGGGCGCCCCTGTCCTTTGGCTCCCAAAGCCTAAGGGCTAGGGCGCCCCAGGCCTGGGGCTCCCTAAGCCTAAGGCCTGGGGCACCCTAGGCCTGGGGCTACCTAAGCCTAAGGGTTCTGTCGGCCCAGGCTTGGGGCTCCCTAAGCCTAAGGCCTGGGGCGACCCAGGCCTGGGGCTACCTAAGCCTAAGGGGTGGAGTGCCCCTGGCCTGGAGCTCCCAAAGCCTAAGGGCTGTGACGCCCCAGTCCTGGGGCTCCCTAAGCCAAAGGGCTTGGGGGCCCCAGGCCTGGGGCACCCTAAACCTAAGGGCTGGGGTGCCCCAGGCCTGGGGCTCCCTAAGCCTAAGGGCTGTGGCGCCCCAGGCTCAGGCACCCAAATCCAATGTGCTGGTGCGCCCCAGGCCTGGGATCCAAATGCCTAAGGGCTGGGGCGCCCGAAGCGTGGGCTCCCTAAGACTAAGGGCTGGGGCGCCCAAGGCCTGGGGCTCCCAAAACCTAAGGGCTGGGGCGCCCCAGGCCTGGGGCTCCCAAAGGATTAGGGCTGGGGCTCCCCAGGCCTGAGGCTTCCAAAGGATAAGGGTTGGGGCGCCCCAGGCCTGGGGCTCCCAAATGATAAGGGCTGGGGCGCCCCAGCCTGGGTCTCCCAAAGCCTAATGGCTGGGGCGCCCCAGGCCTGGGGCTCCCTAAGCCTAAGGGCTTGGGGGCCCCAGGCCTGGGGCTCCCTAATCCTAGGGCTGGGGCACCCCAGTCCTGATGATCCCGAAGCCTAGTGGCTGGCGAGCCCGAGTCCTGGGCTCCCAATGCCTAATGGCTGTGTCGCCTCAGGCCTGGGCTTCCCAAAACCTAAGGGCTGGGGCGCCCCAGGCCTGGGGCTCCCAAAACCTAAGGGCTGGAGCGCCCCAGGCCTTGGGCTCCCAAAACCTAAGGGCCAGGGTGCCCCAAGCCTGGGGCTACCTAAGCCTAAGGGCTGGGGTGCCCCTGGCCTGGGGCTAACTAAGCCTAAGGGCTCTGTCGGCCCAGTCTTGGGGCTCCCTAAGCCTAAGGCCTGGGGTGACCCAGGACTGGGGCTACCTAAGCCTAAGGGGTGGAGTGCCCCCGGCCTGGAGCTCCCAAAGCCTAAGGGCTGTGGCTCCCCAGGCCTGGGGCTCCCTATGCCTAAGGGCTGGGGCGCCCCAGACCTGTGCTCCAAATGTCTAAGGGCTGGGGCCCCCAAAAGATAAGGGCTGGGGCTCCCCAGGCCTGGGGCTCCCAAAGGATAAGGGCTGGGGCGCCCCAGGCCTGGGACTCCCAAACCCTAAGGGCTAGGGCGGCCCAGGCGTTGGGCTCCCAGAGCAAAAGGGCTGGGGCACCCCATGGATAGGACGCCCCAGGCCTGGTCCTCCCTAAGCCTAAGGGCTAGTGCGCCCATGGCCTGTGACTCCCAAAGCCTAAGTGCTGCGGCACCCAGGCCTGGGGCCCCCAAATGATAAGGGCTGGGGCGCCCCAGGCCTGGGGTTCCCAAAGGATAAGGGCTGGGGCGCTCTAGGCCTGGGTCTCCCAAAGTATAAGGGCTGGGTTGCGCCAGGCCTGGGGCTTCCTAAGCCTTGGGCTGGGGCGGCCCAAGCCTGGGGCTCCCGAAGCCTAAGGGCTGGCGAGCCCCAGTCCTGTGCTCCCAATGCCTAAAGGCTGTGGAGCCCCAGGCCTGGGGCTCCCAAAACCAAAGAGCTGGGGCGCCCCAGGCGTGGGGCTCCCAAAGCCTAAGGGCTGTGGAGCCCCAGACCTGTGCTCCAAATGTCTAAGGGCTGGAGCGCTCCAGGCCTGGGGCCCCCAAAAGATAAGGGCTGGGGCTCCCCAGGCCTGGGGCTCCCAAAGGATAAGGGCTGGGGCGCCCCAGGCCTGGGGCTCCCCAAGCCTAAGGGCTAGGGCGGCCCAGGCGTTGGGCCCCCCAAAGCATAAGGGCTGGGGCACCCCATGGATAGGACGCCCCAGGCCTGGTCCTCCCTAAGCCTAAGTGCTATTGCGCCCCTGGCCTGTGACTCCCAAAGCCTAAGTGCTGCGGCACCCAGGCCTGGGGCTCCCAAAGCCTAAGGGCTGGGGCGCCCCAAGCCTGGGGCTCCGAAAGCCTAAGGACTGGGGTGGTCCCTGCCTGGGGTTCCCAAAGCCTAAGGGCTAGAGCGCCCCTGGCCTTTGACTCCCAAAACCTAAGGGCTCGGGCACCCCAGGCCTGGAGCTCCCTAAGCCTAAGGCCTGGGGCACCCAGGGCCTTGTGCCCCAAAGCCTAAGGCTTGGGTGCCCCAGTCCTGGGGCTCCCTAAGCCTCAGAGCTGGTGTGCTCCAGGCCTGGGGCTCCCTAAGCTAAGGGCTGTGGCGGCCCAGCCTTGGGGCTCCCTAAGCCTAAGGGCTGGGGAGCCCCAGGCCTGGGGCTCCCTAAGCCTAAGGGCTGGGACTCCCCAGGCTGAGGCACCCAAATCCTAAGGGCTGGTGTGCCGCTGGCATGGGACTCCCTAAGCCTAAGGGCTGGGGCTCCCCAGGCCTGGGGCTCCCAGCCTAAGGGATGGGCCGACCCAGGCCTGGGCCCCAAATGCCTAAGGGCTGGGGTGCCCCAAGTCTGGTTCTCCCTAAGACTAAGGGCTGGGGTGCCCCAGGCCTGAGGCTCCCATAACCTAAGGGCTGGGGCGCCCCAGGGCTGGGGTTCCCAAAGCCTAAGTGCTGGGGCCCCCCTAGCCTGTGGCTACCACAGCCTAAGGGCTGGGGCACCCTGGCCTGGGCTCCCAAAGGATAAGGGCTGGGGCGTCCCAGGCCTGGGGCTCCCAAAGGATAAGGGCTGGGGCGCCCCTTGCCTGGGGCTCCCTAAGCCTAAGGGCTTGGCCGCCCCAGGCCTGGGGCTACCAAAGCCTAAGGGCTGGGGCGTCCCAGGCCTGGGGCTCCCAAAGGATAAGGGCTTGGGCGCCCCATGCCTCGGGCTACCAAAGCCTAAGGGCTGCGGTGGCCCTGGCCTGGGGCTCCCAAAGCATAAGGGCTGGGTCGCCCCAGGCCTGGGGCTCCCTAAGCCTAAGGGCTGGGGTCCCGACGCCTAGGGCTCCACAAACCTAAGGGCTGGGGCGCCCCAGTTCTGGGACTCCGTATACCTAATGGCTGTGGCGCCCCAGGCCTAGGGCTCCCTAAGAGTAAGGGCTGGGAGCCCCATGCCTGGGGCTCGCTAAGCCTAAGGTCTGGGGTGCCCCAGGCCTGGGGCTCCCTAAGCCTAAGGGCTAGGGCGCCCCTGGCTGAGGCACCCAAATCCTAAGGGCTGGTGCGCCCCAGGCCTGGGCTCCAAATGCCTAAGGGCTGTGGCGCCCCAAGCCTGGGGCTCCCTAAGACTAAGGGCTGGGGCGCCCCAGGCCTGAGGCTCCCTAAGCCTTAGGGCTGGGGCACCCCAGGCCTGGGCTCCCAAATCCTAAGGGCAGGGGCGTCCCAGGCCTGCGGCTCCCAAAACCTAAGGGATGGGGCGCCCCAGGCCTGGGGCTCCCCAAGCCTAAGGGCTGGGGCGCCCCAAACCAGGGGCTACCAAAGCCTAAGGGCTGGGGCGCACCAGGCCTGGGCCTCCCAAAGGATTAGGGCTGGGGCTCCCCAGGCTGGGGCTTCCAAAGGATAAGGGCTGGGGCGCCCCAGGCCTGGGGCTCCCAAAGCCTCAGGACTGGGGTGGTCCAGGCCTGGGGTTCCCAAAGCCTAAGGGCTAGAGCGCCCCTGGCCTGTGACTCCCAAAACCTAAGGGCTCGGGCGCCCCAGGCCTGGGGGTCCCTAAGCCTAAGGCCTGGGGCACCCTAGGCCTTGTGCCCCAAAGACTAAGGCTTGGGTGCCCCAGTCCTGGGGCTTCCTAAGCCTCAGAGCTGGTGTGCTCCAGGTCTGGGGCTTCCTAAGCTAAGGGCTGTGGCGGCCCAGCCTTGGGGCTCCCTAAGCCTAAGGGCTGGGGCGCCCCAGGCCTAGGGCTACCTAAGTCTAAGGGGTGGGACTTCCCAGGCCTAGGGCTCCCTAAGAGTAAGGGCTGGCCCCCCTGGCCTGGGGCTCCCTAAGCCTAAGGGCTGGGGCGCCCCAGACTGAGGCTCCCAAATCCTAAGGGCTGGTGCGCCCCAGGCCTGGGTCTCCCTAAGGCTAAGGGCTGGGGCGCCCCAGGCCTGAGGCTCCCTAAGCCTAAGGGCTGGGGCGCCCCAGGCCTGGGCTCCCAAAGCCTAAGGGCAGGGGCGCCCCAGGCCTGGGGCTACCAAAGCCTAAGGACTGGGGCGCCCCAGGCCTGGGCTCCCAAAGTATAAGGGCTGTGGCACTCCAGGTCTGGGGCTCCCAAAGCTTAAGTGCTGGGGCCCCCCTGGCCTGGGGCTCCCAAAGCCTAAGGGCTGGGGCGCCCCAGGCCTGGGGCTCCCAAAGCCTAAGGGTGGGCGGCCCAGGCGTGGGGCTCCCAAAGCCTAAGTGCTGGGGCGCCCCAGGCCTGGGGCCCCCAAATGATAAGGGCTGGGGCGCCTCAGGCCTGGGGTTCCCAAAGGATAAGGGCTGGGGCGCCCTAGGCCTGGGGTTCCCAAAGGATAAGTGCTGGGGCGCCCCAGGCCTGGGGCCCCCAAATGATAAGGGCTGGGGCGCCCCAGGCCTGGGGTTCCCAAAGGATAAGGGCTGGGGCGCCCTAGGCCTGGGTCTCCCAAAGTATAAGGGCTGGGTCGCGCCAGGCTGGGGCTTCCTAAGCCTTGGGCTGGGGCGGCCCAAGCCTGGGGCCCCCGAAGCCTAAGGGCTGGCGAGCCCCAGTCCTGTGCTCCCAATGCCTAAAGGCTGTGGCGCCCCAGGCCTGGGGCTCCCATAACCAAAGAGCTGGGGCGCCCCAGGCGTGGGGCTCCCAAAACCTAAGGGCTGGGGCGCCCCAGGGCTGGGGTTCCCAAAGCCTAAGTGCTGGGGCCCCCTAGCCTGTGGCTACCACAGCCTAAGGGCTGGGGCACCCTGGCCTGGGGCTCCCAAAGGATAAGGGCTGGGGCGTCCCAGGCCTGGGGCTCCCAAAGGATAAGGGCTGGGGCGCCCCTTGCCTTGGGCTCCCTAAGCCTACGGGCTTGGGCGCCCCAGGCCTGGGGCTCCCAAAGCCTAAGGGCTGGGGCGTCCCAGGCCTGGGGCTCCCAAAGGATAAGGGCTTGGGCGCCCCATGCCTCGGGCTACCAAAGCCTAAGGGCTGGGGTGCCCCTGGCCTGGGGCTCCCAAAGCATAAGGGCTGGGTCGCCCCAGGCCTGGGGCTCCCTAAGCCTAAGGGCTGGGGTCCCGACGCCTAGGGCTCCACAAACCTAAGGGCTGGGGTGCCCCAGTTCTGGGACTCCGTATACCTAATGGCTGTGGCGCCCAAGGCCTAGGGCTCCCTAAGAGTAAGGGCTGGGAGCCCCATGCCTGGGGCTCGCTAAGCCTAAGGTCTGGGGTGCCCCAGGCCTGGGGCTCCCTAAGCCAAAGGGCTGGGGCGCCCCTGGCTGAGGCTCCCAAATCCTAAGGGCTGGTGCGCCCCAGGCCTGGGCTCGAAATGCCAAAGGGCTGTGGCGCTCCAAGCCTGGGGCTCCCTAAGACTAAGGGCTGGGGCGCCCCAGGCCTGAGGCTCCCTAAGCCTTAGGGCTGGGGCACCCCAGGCCTGGGCTCCCAAAGCCTAAGGGCAGGGGCGTCCCAGGCCTGCGGCTCCCAAAACCTAAGGGATGGGGCGCCCCAGGCCTGGGGCTCCCAAAGCCTAAGGGCTGGGGCACCCCAAACCAGGGGCTACCAAAGCCTAAGGGCTGGGGCGCACCAGGCCTGGGTCTCCCAAAGGATTAGGGCTGGGGCTCCCCAGGCTGGGGCTTCCAAAGGATAAGGGCTGGGGCTCCCCAGACTGGGGCTTCCAAAGGATAAGGGCTGGGGCGCCCCAGGCCTGGGGCTCCCAAAGCTTAAGGGCTGGGGCACCCCAGGCTGAGGCTCCCAAATCCTAAGGGCTGGTGCGCCCCAGGCCTGGGACTCCCTAAGCCTAAGGGCTGGGGCTCCCCAGGCCTGGGGCTCCCTACGCCTAAGGGCTGGGGCGCCTCAGGCCTGGGCTCCAAATGCCTAAGGGCTGGGGCGCCCCGGGCCTGGGGCTCCCTAAGACTAAGGGCTGGGGCGCCCCAGGCCTGAGGCTCCCTAAGCCTAAGGGCTGGGGCGCCCCAGGCCTGGGCTCCCAAAGCCTAAGGGCAGGGGCGCCCCAGGCCTGGGGCTACCAAAGCCTAAGGACTGGGGCGCCCCAGGCCTGGGGCTCCCAAAGTATAAGGGCTGTGGCACTCCAGGTCTGGGGCTCCCAAAGCTTAAGTGCTGGGGCGCCCCTGGCCTGGGGCTCCCAAAGCCTAAGAGCTGGGGCGCCCCAGGCCTGGGGCTCCCAAAGCCTAAGGATGGGTGGCCCAGGCGTGGGGCTCCCAAAGCCTAAGTGCTGGGGCGCCCCAGGCCTGGGGCCCCCAAATGATAAGGGCTGGGGCGCCCCAGGCCTGGGGTTCCCAAAGGATAAGTGCTGGGGCGCCCTAGGCCTGGGTCTCCCAAAGTATAAGGGCTGGGTTGCGCCAGGCCTGGGGCTTCCTAAGCCTAGGGCTGGGGCGGCCCAGGCCTGGGGCTCCCGAAGCCTAAGGGCTGGCGAGCCCCAGTCCTGTGCTCCCAATGCCTAAAGGCTGTGGCGCCCCAGGCCTGGGGCTCCCAAAACCAAAGAGCTGGGGCGCCCCAGGCGTGGGGTTCCCAAAACCTAAGGGCTGGGGCGCCCCAGGCCTGGGGTTCCTAAAGCCGAAGTGCTGGAGCCCCCCTAGCCTGTGGCTACCACAGCCTAAGGACTGGGGCACCCCCGGCCTGGGGCTCCCAAAGGATAAGGGCTGGGGCGCCCCTTGCCTGGGGCTCCCTAAGCCTAAGGGCTTGGGCGCCCCAGGCCTGGGGCTACCAAAGCCTAAGGGCTGGGCCGCCCCAGGCCTGGGGCTCCCAAAGCCTTAGCGCTGGGGCGGCCCAGGCCTGAGGCTCCCTAAGCCTTAGGGCTGGGGCACCCCAGGCGTGGGCTCGTAAAGCCTAAGGGCAGGGGCGCCCCAGGCCTGGGGCTCCCAAAGCCTAAGGGCTGGGGCGCCCCAGGCCTGGGGCTCCTAAAGCCTAAGGGCTGGGGCGCCCCAAGCCTGGGGCTACCAAAGCCTAAGGGCTGGGTCGCACCAGGCCTGGGTCTCCCAAAGGATTAGGGCTGGGGCTCCCCAGGCTGGGGCTTCCAAAGGATAAGGGCTGGGGCGCCCCAGGCCTGGGGCTCCCAAAGCTTAAGGGCTGGGGCGGCCCAGGCGTGGGGCTCCCAAAACCTAAGGGCTGGGGCGCACAAGGCCTGGGGCTCCCAAATGATAAGGGCTGGGTCGCCCCAAGCCTGGGGCTCCCAAAGGATAAGGGCTGGGGCGCCCCAGGCCTGGGGCTCCCAAAACCTAAGGGCTGGGGCGCCCCAGGCCTTGGGCTCCCAAAACCTAAGGACCAGGGCGCCCGATGCCTGGGGCTACCAGAGCCCAAGGGCTGGGGCGCCCCTGTCCTTTGGCTCCCAAAGCCTAAGGGCTAGGGCGCCCCAGGCCTGGGGCTCCCTAAGCCTAAGGCCTGGGGCACCCTAGGCCTGGGGCTACCTAAGCCTAAGGGTTCTGTCGGCCCAGGCTTGGGGCTCCCTAAGCCTAAGGCCTGGGGCGACCCAGGCCTGGGGCTACCTAAGCCTAAGGGGTGGAGTGCCCCTGGCCTGGAGCTCCCAAAGCCTAAGGGCTGTGACGCCCCAGGCCTGGGGCTCCCTAAGCCAAAGGGCTTGGGGGCCCCAGGCCTGGGGCACCCTAAACCTAAGGGCTGGGGTGCCCCAGGCCTGGGGCTCCCTAAGCCTAAGGGCTGTGGCGCCCCAGGCTCAGGCACCCAAATCCAATGTGCTGGTGCGCCCCAGGCCTGGGATCCAAATGCCTAAGGGCTGGGGCGCCCGAAGCGTGGGGCTCCCTAAGACTAAGGGCTGGGGCGCCCAAGGCCTGGGGCTCCCAAAACCTAAGGGCTGGGGCGCCCCAGGCCTGGGGCTCCCAAAGCCTAAGGGCTGGGGCGCCCCAAGCCTGGGGCTACCAAAGCTTAAGGGGTGGGGCGCACCAGGCCTGGGTCTCCCAAAGGATTAGGGCTGGGGCTCCCCAGGCCTGAGGCTTCCAAAGGATAAGGGTTGGGGCGCCCCAGGCCTGGGGCTCCCAAATGATAAGGGCTGGGGCGCCCCAGCCTGGGGCTCCCAAAGCCTAATGGCTGGGGCGCCCCAGGCCTGGGGCTCCCTAAGCCTAAGGGCTTGGGGGCCCCAGGCCTGGGGCTCCCTAATCCTAGGGCTGGGGCACCCCAGTCCTGATGATCCCGAAGCCTAGTGGCTGGCGAGCCCGAGTCCTGGGCTCCCAATGCCTAATGGCTGTGTCGCCTCAGGCCTGGGCTTCCCAAAACCTAAGGGCTGGGGCGCCCCAGGCCTGGGGCTCCCAAAACCTAAGGGCTGGAGCGCCCCAGGCCTTGGGCTCCCAAAACCTAAGGGCCAGGGTGCCCCAAGCCTGGGGCTACCTAAGCCTAAGGGCTGGGGTGCCCCTGGCCTGGGGCTAACTAAGCCTAAGGGCTCTGTCGGCCCAGTCTTGGGGCTCCCTAAGCCTAAGGCCTGGGGTGACCCAGGACTGGGGCTACCTAAGCCTAAGGGGTGGAGTGCCCCCGGCCTGGAGCTCCCAAAGCCTAAGGGCTGTGGCTCCCCAGGCCTGGGGCTCCCTACGCCTAAGGGCTGGGGCGCCCCAGACCTGTGCTCCAAATGTCTAAGGGCTGGGGCCCCCAAAAGATAAGGGCTGGGGCTCCCCAGGCCTGGGGCTCCCAAAGGATAAGGGCTGGGGCGCCCCAGGCCTGGGACTCCCAAACCCTAAGGGCTAGGGCGGCCCAGGCGTTGGGCTCCCAGAGCAAAAGGGCTGGGGCACCCCATGGATAGGACGCCCCAGGCCTGGTCCTCCCTAAGCCTAAGGGCTAGTGCGCCCATGGCCTGTGACTCCCAAAGCCTAAGTGCTGCGGCACCCAGGCCTGGGGCCCCCAAATGATAAGGGCTGGGGCGCCCCAGGCCTGGGGTTCCCAAAGGATAAGGGCTGGGGCGCCCTAGGCCTGGGTCTCCCAAAGTATAAGGGCTGGGTTGCGCCAGGCCTGGGGCTTCCTAAGCCTTGGGCTGGGGCGGCCCAAGCCTGGGGCTCCCGAAGCCTAAGGGCTGGCGAGCCCCAGTCCTGTGCTCCCAATGCCTAAAGGCTGTGGAGCCCCAGGCCTGGGGCTCCCAAAACCAAAGAGCTGGGGCGCCCCAGGCGTGGGGCTCCCAAAGCCTAAGGGCTGTGGAGCCCCAGACCTGTGCTCCAAATGTCTAAGGGCTGGAGCGCTCCAGGCCTGGGGCCCCCAAAAGATAAGGGCTGGGGCTCCCCAGGCCTGGGGCTCCCAAAGGATAAGGGCTGGGGCGCCCCAGGCCTGGGGCTCCCCAAGCCTAAGGGCTAGGGCGGCCCAGGCGTTGGGCTCCCAAAGCATAAGGGCTGGGGCACCTCATGGATAGGACGCCCCAGGCCTGGTCCTCCCTAAGCCTAAGTGCTATTGCGCCCCTGGCCTGTGACTCCCAAAGCCTAAGTGCTGCGGCACCCAGGCCTGGGGCTCCCAAAGCCTAAGGGCTGGGGCGCCCCAAGCCTGGGGCTCCGAAAGCCTAAGGACTGGGGTGGTCCCTGCCTGGGGTTCCCAAAGCCTAAGGGCTAGAGCGCCCCTGGCCTTTGACTCCCAAAACCTAAGGGCTCGGGCACCCCAGGCCTGGAGCTCCCTAAGCCTAAGGCCTGGGGCACCCAGGGCCTTGTGCCCCAAAGCCTAAGGCTTGGGTGCCCCAGTCCTGGGGCTCCCTAAGCCTCAGAGCTGGTGTGCTCCAGGCCTGGGGCTCCCTAAGCTAAGGGCTGTGGCGGCCCAGCCTTGGGGCTCCCTAAGCCTAAGGGCTGGGGAGCCCCAGGCCTGGGGCTCCCTAAGCCTAAGGGCTGGGACTCCCCAGGCTGAGGCACCCAAATCCTAAGGGCTGGTGTGCCGCTGGCATGGGACTCCCTAAGCCTAAGGGCTGGGGCTCCCCAGGCCTGGGGCTCCCAGCCTAAGGGATGGGCCGACCCAGGCCTGGGCCCCAAATGCCTAAGGGCTGGGGTGCCCCAAGTCTGGTTCTCCCTAAGACTAAGGGCTGGGGTGCCCCAGGCCTGAGGCTCCCATAACCTAAGGGCTGGGGCGCCCCAGGGCTGGGGTTCCCAAAGCCTAAGTGCTGGGGCCCCCCTAGCCTGTGGCTACCACAGCCTAAGGGCTGGGGCACCCTGGCCTGGGCTCCCAAAGGATAAGGGCTGGGGCGTCCCAGGCCTGGGGCTCCCAAAGGATAAGGGCTGGGGCGCCCCTTGCCTGGGGCTCCCTAAGCCTAAGGGCTTGGCCGCCCCAGGCCTGGGGCTACCAAAGCCTAAGGGCTGGGGCGTCCCAGGCCTGGGGCTCCCAAAGGATAAGGGCTTGGGCGCCCCATGCCTCGGGCTACCAAAGCCTAAGGGCTGCGGTGGCCCTGGCCTGGGGCTCCCAAAGCATAAGGGCTGGGTCGCCCCAGGCCTGGGGCTCCCTAAGCCTAAGGGCTGGGGTCCCGACGCCTAGGGCTCCACAAACCTAAGGGCTGGGGCGCCCCAGTTCTGGGACTCCGTATACCTAATGGCTGTGGCGCCCCAGGCCTAGGGCTCCCTAAGAGTAAGGGCTGGGAGCCCCATGCCTGGGGCTCGCTAAGCCTAAGGTCTGGGGTGCCCCAGGCCTGGGGCTCCCAAAGCCTCAGGACTGGGGTGGTCCAGGCCTGGGGTTCCCAAAGCCTAAGGGCTAGAGCGCCCCTGGCCTGTGACTCCCAAAACCTAAGGGCTCGGGCGCCCCAGGCCTGGGGGTCCCTAAGCCTAAGGCCTGGGGCACCCTAGGCCTTGTGCCCCAAAGACTAAGGCTTGGGTGCCCCAGTCCTGGGGCTTCCTAAGCCTCAGAGCTGGTGTGCTCCAAGTCTGGGGCTTCCTAAGCTAAGGGCTGTGGCGGCCCAGCCTTGGGGCTCCCTAAGCCTAAGGGCTGGGGCGCCCCAGGCCTAGGGCTACCTAAGTCTAAGGGGTGGGACTTCCCAGGCCTACGGCTCCCTAAGAGTAAGGGCTGGCCCCCCTGGCCTGGGGCTCCCTAAGCCTAAGGGCTGGGGCGCCCCAGACTGAGGCTCCCAAATCCTAAGGGCTGGTGCGCCCCAGGCCTGGGTCTCCCTAAGGCTAAGGGCTGGGGCGCCCCAGGCCTGAGGCTCCCTAAGCCTAAGGGCTGGGGCGCCCCAGGCCTGGGCTCCCAAAGCCTAAGGGCAGGGGCGCCCCAGGCCTGGGGCTACCAAAGCCTAAGGACTGGGGCGCCCCAGGCCTGGGCTCCCAAAGTATAAGGGCTGTGGCACTCCAGGTCTGGGGCTCCCAAAGCTTAAGTGCTGGGGCCCCCCTGGCCTGGGGCTCCCAAAGCCTAAGGGCTGGGGCGCCCCAGGCCTGGGGCTCCCAAAGCCTAAGGGTGGGCGGCCCAGGCGTGGGGCTCCCAAAGCCTAAGTGCTGGGGCGCCCCAGGCCTGGGGCCCCCAAATGATAAGGGCTGGGGCGCCTCAGGCCTGGGGTTCCCAAAGGATAAGGGCTGGGGCGCCCTAGGCCTGGGGTTCCCAAAGGATAAGTGCTGGGGCGCCCCAGGCCTGGGGCCCCCAAATGATAAGGGCTGGGGCGCCCCAGGCCTGGGGTTCCCAAAGGATAAGGGCTGGGGCGCCCTAGGCCTGGGTCTCCCAAAGTATAAGGGCTGGGTCGCGCCAGGCTGGGGCTTCCTAAGCCTTGGGCTGGGGCGGCCCAAGCCTGGGGCTCCCGAAGCCTAAGGGCTGGCGAGCCCCAGTCCTGTGCTCCCAATGCCTAAAGGCTGTGGCGCCCCAGGCCTGGGGCTCCCATAACCAAAGAGCTGGGGCGCCCCAGGCGTGGGGCTCCCAAAACCTAAGGGCTGGGGCGCCCCAGGGCTGGGGTTCCCAAAGCCTAAGTGCTGGGGCCCCCTAGCCTGTGGCTACCACAGCCTAAGGGCTGGGGCACCCTGGCCTGGGGCTCCCAAAGGATAAGGGCTGGGGCGTCCCAGGCCTGGGGCTCCCAAAGGATAAGGGCTGGGGCGCCCCTTGCCTTGGGCTCCCTAAGCCTACGGGCTTGGGCGCCCCAGGCCTGGGGCTCCCAAAGCCTAAGGGCTGGGGCGTCCCAGGCCTGGGGCTCCCAAAGGATAAGGGCTTGGGCGCCCCATGCCTCGGGCTACCAAAGCCTAAGGGCTGGGGTGCCCCTGGCCTGGGGCTCCCAAAGCATAAGGGCTGGGTCGCCCCAGGCCTGGGGCTCCCTAAGCCTAAGGGCTGGGGTCCCGACGCCTAGGGCTCCACAAACCTAAGGGCTGGGGTGCCCCAGTTCTGGGACTCCGTATACCTAATGGCTGTGGCGCCCAAGGCCTAGGGCTCCCTAAGAGTAAGGGCTGGGAGCCCCATGCCTGGGGCTCGCTAAGCCTAAGGTCTGGGGTGCCCCAGGCCTGGGGCTCCCTAAGCCAAAGGGCTGGGGCGCCCCTGGCTGAGGCTCCCAAATCCTAAGGGCTGGTGCGCCCCAGGCCTGGGCTCGAAATGCCAAAGGGCTGTGGCGCTCCAAGCCTGGGGCTCCCTAAGACTAAGGGCTGGGGCGCCCCAGGCCTGAGGCTCCCTAAGCCTTAGGGCTGGGGCACCCCAGGCCTGGGCTCCCAAAGCCTAAGGGCAGGGGCGTCCCAGGCCTGCGGCTCCCAAAACCTAAGGGATGGGGCGCCCCAGGCCTGGGGCTCCCAAAGCCTAAGGGCTGGGGCGCCCCAAACCAGGGGCTACCAAAGCCTAAGGGCTGGGGCGCACCAGGCCTGGGTCTCCCAAAGGATTAGGGCTGGGGCTCCCCAGGCTGGGGCTTCCAAAGGATAAGGGCTGGGGCTCCCCAGACTGGGGCTTCCAAAGGATAAGGGCTGGGGCGCCCCAGGCCTGGGGCTCCCAAAGCTTAAGGGCTGGGGCACCCCAGGCTGAGGCTCCCAAATCCTAAGGGCTGGTGCGCCCCAGGCCTGGGACTCCCTAAGCCTAAGGGCTGGGGCTCCCCAGGCCTGGGGCTCCCTACGCCTAAGGGCTGGGGCGCCTCAGGCCTGGGCTCCAAATGCCTAAGGGCTGGGGCGCCCCGGGCCTGGGGCTCCCTAAGACTAAGGGCTGGGGCGCCCCAGGCCTGAGGCTCCCTAAGCCTAAGGGCTGGGGCGCCCCAGGCCTGGGCTCCCAAAGCCTAAGGGCAGGGGCGCCCCAGGCCTGGGGCTACCAAAGCCTAAGGACTGGGGCGCCCCAGGCCTGGGGCTCCCAAAGTATAAGGGCTGTGGCACTCCAGGTCTGGGGCTCCCAAAGCTTAAGTGCTGGGGCGCCCCTGGCCTGGGGCTCCCAAAGCCTAAGAGCTGGGGCGCCCCAGGCCTGGGGCTCCCAAAGCCTAAGGATGGGTGGCCCAGGCGTGGGGCTCCCAAAGCCTAAGTGCTGGGGCGCCCCAGGCCTGGGGCCCCCAAATGATAAGGGCTGGGGCGCCCCAGGCCTGGGGTTCCCAAAGGATAAGTGCTGGGGCGCCCTAGGCCTGGGTCTCCCAAAGTATAAGGGCTGGGTTGCGCCAGGCCTGGGGCTTCCTAAGCCTAGGGCTGGGGCGGCCCAGGCCTGGGGCTCCCGAAGCCTAAGGGCTGGCGAGCCCCAGTCCTGTGCTCCCAATGCCTAAAGGCTGTGGCGCCCCAGGCCTGGGGCTCCCAAAACCAAAGAGCTGGGGCGCCCCAGGCGTGGGGTTCCCAAAACCTAAGGGCTGGGGCGCCCCAGGCCTGGGGTTCCTAAAGCCGAAGTGCTGGAGCCCCCCTAGCCTGTGGCTACCACAGCCTAAGGACTGGGGCACCCCCGGCCTGGGGCTCCCAAAGGATAAGGGCTGGGGCGCCCCTTGCCTGGGGCTCCCTAAGCCTAAGGGCTTGGGCGCCCCAGGCCTGGGGCTACCAAAGCCTAAGGGCTGGGCCGCCCCAGGCCTGGGGCTCCCAAAGCCTTAGCGCTGGGGCGGCCCAGGCCTGAGGCTCCCTAAGCCTTAGGGCTGGGGCACCCCAGGCGTGGGCTCGTAAAGCCTAAGGGCAGGGGCGCCCCAGGCCTGGGGCTCCCAAAGCCTAAGGGCTGGGGCGCCCCAGGCCTGGGGCTCCTAAAGCCTAAGGGCTGGGGCGCCCCAAGCCTGGGGCTACCAAAGCCTAAGGGCTGGGTCGCACCAGGCCTGGGTCTCCCAAAGGATTAGGGCTGGGGCTCCCCAGGCTGGGGCTTCCAAAGGATAAGGGCTGGGGCGCCCCAGGCCTGGGGCTCCCAAAGCTTAAGGGCTGGGGCGGCCCAGGCGTGGGGCTCCCAAAACCTAAGGGCTGGGGCGCACAAGGCCTGGGGCTCCCAAATGATAAGGGCTGGGTCGCCCCAAGCCTGGGGCTCCCAAAGGATAAGGGCTGGGGCGCCCCAGGCCTGGGGCTCCCAAAACCTAAGGGCTGGGGCGCCCCAGGCCTTGGGCTCCCAAAACCTAAGGACCAGGGCGCCCGATGCCTGGGGCTACCAGAGCCCAAGGGCTGGGGCGCCCCTGTCCTTTGGCTCCCAAAGCCTAAGGGCTAGGGCGCCCCAGGCCTGGGGCTCCCTAAGCCTAAGGCCTGGGGCACCCTAGGCCTGGGGCTACCTAAGCCTAAGGGTTCTGTCGGCCCAGGCTTGGGGCTCCCTAAGCCTAAGGCCTGGGGCGACCCAGGCCTGGGGCTACCTAAGCCTAAGGGGTGGAGTGCCCCTGGCCTGGAGCTCCCAAAGCCTAAGGGCTGTGACGCCCCAGGCCTGGGGCTCCCTAAGCCAAAGGGCTTGGGGGCCCCAGGCCTGGGGCACCCTAAACCTAAGGGCTGGGGTGCCCCAGGCCTGGGGCTCCCTAAGCCTAAGGGCTGTGGCGCCCCAGGCTCAGGCACCCAAATCCAATGTGCTGGTGCGCCCCAGGCCTGGGATCCAAATGCCTAAGGGCTGGGGCGCCCGAAGCGTGGGGCTCCCTAAGACTAAGGGCTGGGGCGCCCAAGGCCTGGGGCTCCCAAAACCTAAGGGCTGGGGCGCCCCAGGCCTGGGGCTCCCAAAGCCTAAGGGCTGGGGCGCCCCAAGCCTGGGGCTACCAAAGCTTAAGGGGTGGGGCGCACCAGGCCTGGGTCTCCCAAAGGATTAGGGCTGGGGCTCCCCAGGCCTGAGGCTTCCAAAGGATAAGGGTTGGGGCGCCCCAGGCCTGGGGCTCCCAAATGATAAGGGCTGGGGCGCCCCAGCCTGGGGCTCCCAAAGCCTAATGGCTGGGGCGCCCCAGGCCTGGGGCTCCCTAAGCCTAAGGGCTTGGGGGCCCCAGGCCTGGGGCTCCCTAATCCTAGGGCTGGGGCACCCCAGTCCTGATGATCCCGAAGCCTAGTGGCTGGCGAGCCCGAGTCCTGGGCTCCCAATGCCTAATGGCTGTGTCGCCTCAGGCCTGGGCTTCCCAAAACCTAAGGGCTGGGGCGCCCCAGGCCTGGGGCTCCCAAAACCTAAGGGCTGGAGCGCCCCAGGCCTTGGGCTCCCAAAACCTAAGGGCCAGGGTGCCCCAAGCCTGGGGCTACCTAAGCCTAAGGGCTGGGGTGCCCCTGGCCTGGGGCTAACTAAGCCTAAGGGCTCTGTCGGCCCAGTCTTGGGGCTCCCTAAGCCTAAGGCCTGGGGTGACCCAGGACTGGGGCTACCTAAGCCTAAGGGGTGGAGTGCCCCCGGCCTGGAGCTCCCAAAGCCTAAGGGCTGTGGCTCCCCAGGCCTGGGGCTCCCTACGCCTAAGGGCTGGGGCGCCCCAGACCTGTGCTCCAAATGTCTAAGGGCTGGGGCCCCCAAAAGATAAGGGCTGGGGCTCCCCAGGCCTGGGGCTCCCAAAGGATAAGGGCTGGGGCGCCCCAGGCCTGGGACTCCCAAACCCTAAGGGCTAGGGCGGCCCAGGCGTTGGGCTCCCAGAGCAAAAGGGCTGGGGCACCCCATGGATAGGACGCCCCAGGCCTGGTCCTCCCTAAGCCTAAGGGCTAGTGCGCCCATGGCCTGTGACTCCCAAAGCCTAAGTGCTGCGGCACCCAGGCCTGGGGCCCCCAAATGATAAGGGCTGGGGCGCCCCAGGCCTGGGGTTCCCAAAGGATAAGGGCTGGGGCGCCCTAGGCCTGGGTCTCCCAAAGTATAAGGGCTGGGTTGCGCCAGGCCTGGGGCTTCCTAAGCCTTGGGCTGGGGCGGCCCAAGCCTGGGGCTCCCGAAGCCTAAGGGCTGGCGAGCCCCAGTCCTGTGCTCCCAATGCCTAAAGGCTGTGGAGCCCCAGGCCTGGGGCTCCCAAAACCAAAGAGCTGGGGCGCCCCAGGCGTGGGGCTCCCAAAGCCTAAGGGCTGTGGAGCCCCAGACCTGTGCTCCAAATGTCTAAGGGCTGGAGCGCTCCAGGCCTGGGGCCCCCAAAAGATAAGGGCTGGGGCTCCCCAGGCCTGGGGCTCCCAAAGGATAAGGGCTGGGGCGCCCCAGGCCTGGGGCTCCCCAAGCCTAAGGGCTAGGGCGGCCCAGGCGTTGGGCTCCCAAAGCATAAGGGCTGGGGCACCTCATGGATAGGACGCCCCAGGCCTGGTCCTCCCTAAGCCTAAGTGCTATTGCGCCCCTGGCCTGTGACTCCCAAAGCCTAAGTGCTGCGGCACCCAGGCCTGGGGCTCCCAAAGCCTAAGGGCTGGGGCGCCCCAAGCCTGGGGCTCCGAAAGCCTAAGGACTGGGGTGGTCCCTGCCTGGGGTTCCCAAAGCCTAAGGGCTAGAGCGCCCCTGGCCTTTGACTCCCAAAACCTAAGGGCTCGGGCACCCCAGGCCTGGAGCTCCCTAAGCCTAAGGCCTGGGGCACCCAGGGCCTTGTGCCCCAAAGCCTAAGGCTTGGGTGCCCCAGTCCTGGGGCTCCCTAAGCCTCAGAGCTGGTGTGCTCCAGGCCTGGGGCTCCCTAAGCTAAGGGCTGTGGCGGCCCAGCCTTGGGGCTCCCTAAGCCTAAGGGCTGGGGAGCCCCAGGCCTGGGGCTCCCTAAGCCTAAGGGCTGGGACTCCCCAGGCTGAGGCACCCAAATCCTAAGGGCTGGTGTGCCGCTGGCATGGGACTCCCTAAGCCTAAGGGCTGGGGCTCCCCAGGCCTGGGGCTCCCAGCCTAAGGGATGGGCCGACCCAGGCCTGGGCCCCAAATGCCTAAGGGCTGGGGTGCCCCAAGTCTGGTTCTCCCTAAGACTAAGGGCTGGGGTGCCCCAGGCCTGAGGCTCCCATAACCTAAGGGCTGGGGCGCCCCAGGGCTGGGGTTCCCAAAGCCTAAGTGCTGGGGCCCCCCTAGCCTGTGGCTACCACAGCCTAAGGGCTGGGGCACCCTGGCCTGGGCTCCCAAAGGATAAGGGCTGGGGCGTCCCAGGCCTGGGGCTCCCAAAGGATAAGGGCTGGGGCGCCCCTTGCCTGGGGCTCCCTAAGCCTAAGGGCTTGGCCGCCCCAGGCCTGGGGCTACCAAAGCCTAAGGGCTGGGGCGTCCCAGGCCTGGGGCTCCCAAAGGATAAGGGCTTGGGCGCCCCAGGCCTGGGGCTCCCTAAGCCTAAGGGCTGGGGTCCCGACGCCTAGGGCTCCACAAACCTAAGGGCTGGGGCGCCCCAGTTCTGGGACTCCGTATACCTAATGGCTGTGGCGCCCCAGGCCTAGGGCTCCCTAAGAGTAAGGGCTGGGAGCCCCATGCCTGGGGCTCGCTAAGCCTAAGGTCTGGGGTGCCCCAGGCCTGGGGCTCCCTAAGCCTAAGGGCTAGGGCGCCCCTGGCTGAGGCACCCAAATCCTAAGGGCTGGTGCGCCCCAGGCCTGGGCTCCAAATGCCTAAGGGCTGTGGCGCCCCAAGCCTGGGGCTCCCTAAGACTAAGGGCTGGGGCGCCCCAGGCCTGAGGCTCCCTAAGCCTTAGGGCTGGGGCACCCCAGGCCTGGGCTCCCAAATCCTAAGGGCAGGGGCGTCCCAGGCCTGCGGCTCCCAAAACCTAAGGGATGGGGCGCCCCAGGCCTGGGGCTCCCAAAGCCTAAGGGCTGGGGCGCCCCAAACCAGGGGCTACCAAAGCCTAAGGGCTGGGGCGCACCAGGCCTGGGTCTCCCAAAGGATTAGGGCTGGGGCTCCCCAGGCTGGGGCTTCCAAAGGATAAGGGCTGGGGCGCCCCAGGCCTGGGGCTCCCAAAGCCTAAGGACTGGGGTGGTCCAGGCCTGGGGTTCCCAAAGCCTAAGGGCTAGAGCGCCCCTGGCCTGTGACTCCCAAAACCTAAGGGCTCGGGCGCCCCAGGCCTGGGGGTCCCTAAGCCTAAGGCCTGGGGCACCCTAGGCCTTGTGCCCCAAAGACTAAGGCTTGGGTGCCCCAGTCCTGGGGCTTCCTAAGCCTCAGAGCTGGTGTGCTCCAGGTCTGGGGCTTCCTAAGCTAAGGGCTGTGGCGGCCCAGCCTTGGGGCTCCCTAAGCCTAAGGGCTGGGGCGCCCCAGGCCTAGGGCTACCTAAGTCTAAGGGGTGGGACTTCCCAGGCCTAGGGCTCCCTAAGAGTAAGGGCTGGCCCCCCTGGCCTGGGGCTCCCTAAGCCTAAGGGCTGGGGCGCCCCAGACTGAGGCTCCCAAATCCTAAGGGCTGGTGCGCCCCAGGCCTGGGTCTCCCTAAGGATAAAGGCTGGGGCGCCCCAGGCCTGAGGCTCCCTAAGCCTAAGGGCTGGGGCGCCCCAGGCCTGGGCTCCCAAAGCCTAAGGGCAGGGGCGCCCCAGGCCTGGGGCTACCAAAGCCTAAGGACTGGGGCGCCCCAGGCCTGGGCTCCCAAAGTATAAGGGCTGTGGCACTCCAGGTCTGGGGCTCCCAAAGCTTAAGTGCTGGGGCGCCCCTGGCCTGGGGCTCCCAAAGCCTAAGGGCTGGGGCGCCCCAGGCCTGGGGCTCCCAAAGCCTAAGGGTGGGCGGCCCAGGCGTGGGGCTCCCAAAGCCTAAGTGCTGGGGCGCCCCAGGCCTGGGGCCCCCAAATGATAAGGGCTGGGGCGCCTCAGGCCTGGGGTTCCCAAAGGATAAGGGCTGGGGCGCCCTAGGCCTGGGGTTCCCAAAGGATAAGTGCTGGGGCGCCCCAGGCCTGGGGCCCCCAAATGATAAGGGCTGGGGCGCCCCAGGCCTGGGGTTCCCAAAGGATAAGGGCTGGGGCGCCCTAGGCCTGGGTCTCCCAAAGTATAAGGGCTGGGTCGCGCCAGGCTGGGGCTTCCTAAGCCTTGGGCTGGGGCGGCCCAAGCCTGGGGCTCCCGAAGCCTAAGGGCTGGCGAGCCCCAGTCCTGTGCTCCCAATGCCTAAAGGCTGTGGCGCCCCAGGCCTGGGGCTCCCATAACCAAAGAGCTGGGGCGCCCCAGGCGTGGGGCTCCCAAAACCTAAGGGCTGGGGCGCCCCAGGGCTGGGGTTCCCAAAGCCTAAGTGCTGGGGCCCCCTAGCCTGTGGCTACCACAGCCTAAGGGCTGGGGCACCCTGGCCTGGGGCTCCCAAAGGATAAGGGCTGGGGCGTCCCAGGCCTGGGGCTCCCAAAGGATAAGGGCTGGGGCGCCCCTTGCCTTGGGCTCCCTAAGCCTACGGGCTTGGGCGCCCCAGGCCTGGGGCTACCAAAGCCTAAGGGCTGGGGCGTCCCAGGCCTGGGGCTCCCAAAGGATAAGGGCTTGGGCGCCCCATGCCTCGGGCTACCAAAGCCTAAGGGCTGGGGTGCCCCTGGCCTGGGGCTCCCAAAGCATAAGGGCTGGGTCGCCCCAGGCCTGGGGCTCCCTAAGCCTAAGGGCTGGGGTCCCGACGCCTAGGGCTCCACAAACCTAAGGGCTGGGGTGCCCCAGTTCTGGGACTCCGTATACCTAATGGCTGTGGCGCCCCAGGCCTAGGGCTCCCTAAGAGTAAGGGCTGGGAGCCCCATGCCTGGGGCTCGCTAAGCCTAAGGTCTGGGGTGCCCCAGGCCTGGGGCTCCCTAAGCCAAAGGGCTGGGGCGCCCCTGGCTGAGGCTCCCAAATCCTAAGGGCTGGTGCGCCCCAGGCCTGCGCTCGAAATGCCAAAGGGCTGTGGCGCCCCAAGCCTGGGGCTCCCTAAGACTAAGGGCTGGGGCGCCCCAGGCCTGAGGCTCCCTAAGCCTTAGGGCTGGGGCACCCCAGGCCTGGGCTCCCAAAGCCTAAGGGCATGGGCGTCCCAGGCCTGCGGCTCCCAAAACCTAAGGGATGGGGCGCCCCAGGCCTGGGGCTCCCAAAGCCTAAGGGCTGGGGCGCCCCAAACCAGGGGCTACCAAAGCCTAAGGGCTGGGGCGCACCAGGCCTGGGTCTCCCAAAGGATTAGGGCTGGGGCTCCCCAGGCTGGGGCTTCCAAAGGATAAGGGCTGGGGCGCCCCAGGCCTGGGGCTCCCAAAGCCTAAGGGCTGGGGCGGCCCAGGCATGGAGCTCCCACAGCCTAAGGGCTGGGGCGCACCAGGCCTGGGGCTCCCAAATGATAAGGGCTGGGTCGCCCCAAGCCTGGGGCTCCCAAAGGATAAGGGCTGGGGCGCCCCAGGCCTGGGGCTCCCAAAACCTAAGGGCTGGGGCGCCCCAGGCCTTGGGCTCCCAAAACCTAAGGGCCAGGGCGCCACAAGCCTGGGGCTACCAGAGCCCAAGGGCTGGGGCGCCCCTGTCCTTGGGCTCCCAAAGCCTAAGGTCTGGGGCGCCCCAGACCTGGGGCTCCCTAAGCCTAAGGCCTGGGGCACCCTAGGCCTGGGGCTACCTAAGCCTAAGGGTTCTGTCGGCCCAGGCTTGGGGCTCCCTAAGCCTAAGGCCTGGGGTAACCCAGGCCTGGGGCTACCTAAGCCTAAGGGGTGGAGTACCCCCGGCCTGGAGCTCCCAAAGCCTAAGGACTGGGACGCCCCAGGCCTGGGGCTCCCTAAGCCTAATGGCTTGGGGGCTCCAGGACTGGGGCACCCTAAATCTAAGGGCTGGGGTGCCCCAGGCCTGGGGCTCCCTAAACCTAAAGGCTGAGGCGCCCCAGGCTGAGGCACCCAAATCCAATGTGCTGGTGCGCCCCAGGCCTGGGCTCCAAAAGCCTAAGGGCTCGTGCGCCCCAAGCCTGGGGTCCCTAAGACTAAGGGCAGGGGCGCCCCAGGCCTGGGGCTCCCAAAACCTAAGGGCTGGGGCGCCCCAGGCCTGGGGCTCCCAAAGCCTTAGCGCTGGGGCGGCCCAGGAGTGTGGCTCCCAAAGCCTAAGGGCTGGGGTACCCCTGGCCTGGGTCTCCCAAAGCCTAAGGGTTGGGTCGCCCCAGGCCTGGGGCTCCCTAAGCCTTAGGGCAGGGGCGCCCCAGGCTGAGGCTCCCAAAGCCTAAGGGTTGTTGCGCCCCAGTCGTGGGGCTCCCTAAGCCTAAGGGCTAAGGCGCCCTGGCCTGGGGCTCCCTAAAACTAAAGGCTTGGGTGCCCCAAGTCTGGGACGCCCCAGGCCTGGGGCTCCCTAAGCCTAAGGGCTGGGAGGCCCCAGGCCAGGGGCTCCCAAAGCCTAAGGGCTGGGGGTCCCGAAGCCTAGGGCTCCATATACCTAAGGGCTGGGGCGCCCCAGTTCTGGGACTCCGTATACCTAATGGCTGTGGCGCCCCAGGCCTAGGGCTCCCTAAGAGTAAGGGCTGGGAGCCCCATGCCTGGGGCTCCCTAAGCCTAAGGGCTGGGGTGCCCCAGGCCTGGGGCTCCCGAAGCCTACGGGCTGGGGTGTCCCAGGCCTGGGGCTCCTTAAGCCTAAGGGCTGGGCGCCCCTGGCTGAGGCACCCAAATCCTAAGGGCTGGTGCGCCCCAGGCCTGGGCTCCAAATGCCTAAGGGCTGGGGCGCCCCAACCTGGGGCTCCCTAAGACTAAGGGCTGGGGCGCCCCAGGCCTGAGGCTCCCTAAGCCTTAGGGCTGGGGCACCCCAGGCCTGGGCTCGTAAAGCCTAAGGGCAGGGGCGCCCCAGGCCTGGGGCTCCCAAAGGATAAGGGCTGGGGCGCCCCAGGCCTGGGGCTCCTAAAGCCTAAGGGCTGGGGCGCCCCAAGCCTGGGGCTACCAAAGCCTAAGGGCTGGGTCGCACCAGGCCTGGGTCTCCCAAAGGATTAGGGCTGGGGCTCCCCAGGCTGGGGCTTCCAAAGGATAAGGGCTGGGTCGCCCCAAGCCTGGGGCTCCCAAAGGATAAGGGCTGGGGCACCCCAGGCCTGGGGCTCCCAAAACCTAAGGGCTGGGGCGCCCCAGGCCTTGGGCTCCCAAAACCTAAGGGCCAGGGCGCCCCAAGCCTGGGGCTACCAGAGCCCAAGGGCTGGGGCGCCCCTGTCCTTTGGCTCCCAAAGCCTAAGGGCTGGGGCGCCCCAGCCCTGGGGCTCCCTAAGCCTAAGGCCTGGGGCACCCTAGGCCTGGGGCTACCTAAGCCTAAGGGTTCTGTGGGCCCAGGCTTGGTGCAAACTAAGGCTAAGGCCTGTGGCGACCCAGGCCTGGGGCTACCTAAGCCTAAGGGGTGGAGTGCCCCCGGCCTGGAGCTTCTAAAGCCTAAGGGCTGTGACGCCCCAGGCCTGGGGCTCCCTAAGCCTAAGGGCTTGGGGGCCCCAGGCCTGGGGCACCCTAAACCTAAGGGCTGGGGTTCCCCAGGCCTGGGGCTCCCTAAGCCTAAGGGCTTTGGCGCCCCAGGCTCAGGCACCCAAATCCAATGTGCTGGTGCGCCCCAGGCCTGGGCTCCAAATGCCTAAGGGCTGGGGCGCCCGAAGCGTGGGGCTCCCTAAGACTAAGGGCTGGGGAGCCCCAGGCCTGGGGCTCCCAAAACCTAAGGGCTGGGGCGCCCCAGGCCTGGGGCTCCCAAAGCCTAAGGGCTGGGGCGCCCCAAGCCTGGGGCTACCAAAGCCTAAGGGGTGGGGCGCACCAGGCCTGGGTCTCCCAAAGGATTAGGGCTGGGGCTCCCCAGGCCTGAGGCTTCCAAATGATAAGGTTTGGGGCGCCCCAGGCCTGGGGCTCCGAAATGATAAGGGCTGGGGCGCCCCAGCCTGGGTCTCCCAAAGCCTAATGGCTGGGGCGCCCCAGGCCTGGGGCTCCCTAAGCCTAAGGGCTTGGGGGCCCCAGGCCTGGGGCTCCCTAATCCTAGGGCTGGGGCGCCCCAGTCCTGATGCTCCCGAAGCCTAATGGCAGGCAAGCCCGAGTCCTGGGCTCCCAATACCTAATGGCTGTGTCGCCTCAATCCTGGGCTTCCCAAAACCTAAGGCCTGGGGCGCCCCAGGCCTGGGGCTCCCAAAACCTAAGGGCTGGAGCGCCCCAGGCCTTGGGCTCCCAAAACCTAAGGGCCAGGGCGCCCCAAGCCTGGGGCTACCTAAGCCTAAGGGCTGGGGTGCCCCTGGCCTGGGGCTACCTAAGCCTAAGGGCTCTGTCGGCCCAGCCTTGGGGCTCTCTAAGCCTAAGGCCTGGGGTGACCCAGGCCTGGGGCTACCTAAGCCTTAGGGGTGGAGTGCCCCTGGCCTGGAGCTCCCAAAGCCTAAGGGCTGTGGCTCCCCAGGCCTGGGGCTCCCTACGCCTAAGGGCTGGGGCGCCCCAGATCTGTGCTCCAAATGTCTAAGGGCTGCGGCCCCCAAAAGATAAGGGCTGGGGCTCCCCAGGCCTGGGGCTCCCAAAGGATAAGGGCTGGGGCGCCCCAGGCCTGGGGCTCCCAAACCCTAAGGGCTAGGGCGGCCCAGGCGTTGGGCTCCCAGAGCATAAGGGCTGGGGCACCCCATGGATAGGACGCCCCAGGCCTGGTCCTCCCTAAGCCTAAGGGCTACTGCGCCCCTGGCCTGTGACTCCCAAAGCCTAAGTGCTGCGGCACCCAGGCCTGGGGCTCCCAAAGCCTAAGGACTGGGGTGGTCCAGGCCTGGGGTTCCCAAAGCCTAAGGGCAAGAGCGCCCCTGGCCTGTGACTCCCAAAACCTAAGGGCTCGGGCACCCCAGGCCTGGGGGTCCCTAAGCCTAAGGCCTGGGGCACCCTAGGCCTTGTGCCCCAAAGACTAAGGCTTGGGTGCCCCAGTCCTGAGGCTCCCTAAGCCTCAGAGCTGGTGTGCTCCAGGCCTGGGGCTCCCTAAGCTAAGGGCTGTGGCGGCCCAGCCTTGGGGCTCCCTAAGCCTAAGGGCTGTGGGGGCCCAGCCTTGAGGCTCCCTAAGCCTAAGGGCTGGGGCGCCCCAGGCCTAGGGCTACCTAAGTCTAAGGGGTGCGACTTCCCAGGCCTAGGGCTCCCTAAGAGTAAGGGCTGGCCCCCCTGGCCTGGGGCTCCCTAAGCCTAAGGGCTGGGGCGCCCCAGGCTGAGGCTCCCAAATCCTAAGGGCTGGTGCGCCCCAGGCCTGGGACTCCCTAAGCCTAAGGGCTGGGGCTCCCCAGGCCTGGGCTCCAAATGCCTAAGGGCTGGGGCGCCCAAGGCCTGGGGCTCCCTAAGACTAAGGGCTGGGGCGCCCCAGACCTGAGGCTCCCTAAGCCTAAGGGTTAGGGCGCCCCAGGCCTGGGCTCCCAAAGCCTAAGGGCAGGGGCGCCCCAGGCCTGGGGCTACCAAAGCCTAAGGACTGGGGCGCCCCAGGCCTGGGGCTCCCAAAGTATAAGGGCTGTGGCACTCCAGGTCTGGGGCTCCCAAAGCCTAAGGGCTGGGGCGCCCCAGGCCTGGGGCTCCCAAAGCCTAAGGGTGGGCGGCCCAGGCGTGGGGCTCCCAAAGCCTAAGTGCTGGGGCGCCCCAGGCCTGGGGTTCCCAAAGGATAAGGGCTGGGGCGCCCTAGGCCTGGGTCTCCCAAAGTATAAGGGCTGGGTCGCGCCAGGCCTGGGGCTTCCTAAGCCTTGGGCTGGGGCGGCCCAAGCCTTGGGCTCCCGAAGCCTAAGGGCTGGCGAGCCCCAGTCCTGTGCTCCCAATGCCTAAAGGCTGTGGCGCCCCAGGCCTGGGGCTCCCAAAACCAAAGAGCTGGGGCGCCCCAGGCGTGGGGTTCCCAAAACCTAAGGGCTGGGGCGCCCCAGGCCTGGGGTTCCCAAAGCCTAAGTGCTGGGGCCCCCCTAGCCTGTGGCTACCACAGCCTAAGGGCTGGGGCACCCTGGCCTGGGGCTCCCAAAGGATAAGGGCTGGGGCGTCCCAGGCCTGGGGCTCCCAAAGGATAAGGGCTTGGGCGCCCCATGCCTCGGGCTACCAAAGCCAAAGGGCTGGGGTGCCCCTGGCCTGGGGCTCCCAAAGTCTAAGCGCTGGGTCGCCCCAGGCCTGGGGCTCCCTAAGCCTAAGGGCTGGGGCGCCCCAGACCTGGGGCTTCCAAAGCCTAAGGCCTGGAGCTCCCCAGTACTGGAGCTCCCTAAGCCTAAGGGCAGGGGCTCCCCAGGCCTGGGGCTCCCTAAGCCTTAGGGCATGGGCGCCCCAGGCTGAGGCTCCCAAAGCCTAAGGGCTGTTGCGCCCCAGTCGTGGGGCTCCCTAAGCCTAAGGGCTAAGGCGCCCTGGCCTGGGGCTCCCTAAACCTAAGGGCTGGGAGGCCCCAGGCCTGGGGCTCCCAAAGCCTAAGGGCTGGGGGTCCCGAAGCCTAGGGCTCCATAAACCTAAGGGCTGGGGCGCCCCAGTTCTGGGACTCCGTATACCTAATGGCTGTGGCGCCCCAGGCCTAGGGCTCCCTAAGAGTAAGGGCTGGGAGCCCCATGCCTGGGGCTCCCTAAGCCTAAGGGCTGGGGTGCCCCATTCCTGGGGCTCCCTAAGCCTAAGGGCTGGGGCGGCCCTGGCTGAGGCACCCAAATCCTAAGTGCTGGTGCGCCCAAGGCCTGGGCTCCAAATGCCTAAGAGCTGGGGCTCCCCAGGCTGGGGCTTCCAAAGAATAAGGGCTGGGGTGCCCCAGGCCTGGGGCTCCCAAAGCCTAAGGGCTGGGGCGGCCCAGGCGTGGGGCTCCCAAAGCCTAAGGGCTGGGGCACACCAGGCCTGGGGCTCCCAAATGATAAGGGCTGGGGCGCCCCAGGCCTTGGGCTCCCAAAACCTAAGGGCCAGGGTGCCCCAAGCCTGGGGCTACCAGAGCCCAAGCGCTGGGGCGCCCCTGTCCTTTGGCTCCCAAAGCCTAAGGGCTGGGGCGCCCCAGGCCTGGGGCTCCCTAAGCCTAAGGCCTGGGTCACCCTAGGCCTGGGGCTACCTAAACCTAAGGGTTCTGTCGGCCCAGACCTGGGGCTCCCAAACCTAAGGGCTGGGGTGCCCCTGGCCTGGGGCTCCCAAAGCCTAAGGGCTGGGTCGCCCCAGGCCTGGGGCTCCCAAAGGATTAGGGCTGGGGCTCCCCAGGCTGGGGCTTCCAAAGGATAAGGGCTGGGGCGCCCCAGGCCTGCGGCTCCCAAAGCCTAAGGGCTGGGGCGGCCCAGGCGTGGGGCTCCCAAATCCTAAGGGCTGGGGCGCACCAGGCCTGGGGCTCCCAAATGATAAGGGCTGGGTCGCCCCAAGCCTGGGGCTCCCAAAGGATAAGGGCTGGGGCGCCCCAGGCCTGGGGCTCCCAAAACCTAAGGGCTGGGGCGCCCCAGGCCTTGGGCTCCCAAAACCTAAGGGCCAGGGTGCCCCAAGCCTGGGGCTACCAGAGCCCAAGGGCTGGGGCGCCCCTGTCCTTTGGCTCCCAAAGCCTAAGGGCTGGGGCGCCCCAGGCCTGGGGCTCCCTAAGCCTAAGGCCTGGGGCACCCTAGGCCTGGGGCTACCTAAGCCTAAGGGTTCTGTCGGCCCAGACCTGGGGCTCCAAAAGCCTAAGGGCTGGGGTGCCCCTGGCCTGGGGCTCCCAAAGCCTAAGGGCTGGGTCGCCCCAGGCCTGGGGCTCCCTAAGCCTAAGGGCTGGGGCGCCCCAGACCTGGGGCTTCCAAAGCCTAAGGGCTGGGGCGCCCCAGTACTGGAGCTCCCTAAGCCTAAGGGCAGGGGCTCCCCAGGCCTGGGGCTCCCTAAGCCTTAGGGCAGGGGCTCCCCAGGCTGAGGCTCCCAAAGCCTAAGGGCTGTTGCGCCCCAATCGTGGGGCTACCTAAGCCTAAGGGCTAAGGCGCCCTGGCCTGGGGCTCCCTAAACCTAAGGGCTTGGGTGCCCCAAGTCTGGGACGCCCCAGGCCTGGGGCTCCCTAAGCCTAAGGGCTGGGAGGCCCCAGGCCTGGGGCTCCCAAAGCCTAAGGGCTGGGGGTCCCGAAGCCTAGGGCTCCATAAACTTAAGGGCTGGGGCGCCCCAGTTCTAGGACTGCGTATACCTAATGACTGTGGCGCCCCAGGCCTAGGGCTCCTAAGGGTAAGGGCTGGGAGCCCCATGCCTGGGGCTCACTAGGCCTAAGGTCTGGGGTCCCCCAGGCCTGGGGCTCCCTAAGCCTAACGGCTGGGGCGCCCCTGGCTGAGGCACCCAAATCCTAAGGCAGGTGCGCCCCAGGCCTGGGCTCCAAATGCCTAAGGGCTGGGCCGCCCCAAGCCTGGGGCTCCCTAAGACTAAGGGCTGGGGTGCCCCAGGCCTGAGGCTCCCTAAGCCTTAGGGCTGGGGCAGCCCTGGCCTGGGCTCCCAAAGCCTAAGGGCAGGGGCGCCCCAGGCCTGGGGCTCCCAAAACCTAAGGGCTGGGGCGCCCCAGGCCTGGGGCTCCCAAAGCCTAAGGGCTGGGGCGCCCCAAGCCTGGGGCTACCAAAGCCTAAGGGCTGGCTCGCACCAGGCCTGGGTCTCCCAAAGGATTAGGGATGGGGCTCCCCAGGCTGGGGCTTCCAAAGCCTAAGGGCTGGGGCGCCCCAGGCCTGGGGCTCCCTAAGCCTAAGGCCTGGGGCATCCTACGCCTGGGGCTACCTAAGCTTAAGGGTTCTGTCGGCCCAGGCTTGGGGCTCCCTAAGCCTAAGGCCTGGGGCGACCCAGGCTTGGGGTTACCTAAGCCTAAGGGGTGGAGTGCCCCGGCCTGGAGCTCCCAAAGCCTAAGGGCTGGGACGCCCCAGGCCTGGGGCTCCCTAAGCCTAAGGGCTTGGGGGCCCCAGGCCTGGGGCACCCTAAACCTAAGGGCTGGGGTGTCCCAGGCCTGGGGCTCCTTAAGCCTAAGGGCTGTGGCGCCCCAGGCTGGGGCACCCAAATCCAATGTGCTGGTGCGCCCAGGCCTGGGCTCCAAATGCCTAAGGGCTGGGGCGCCCGAAGCCTGGGGCTCCCTAAGACTAAGGGCTGGGGCGCCCCAGGCCTGAGGCTCCCTAAGCCTTAGGGCTGGGGCACCCCAGGCCTGGGCTCCCAAAGCCTAAGGGAAGGGGCGCCCCAAGCCTGGGGCTCCCAAAACCTAAGGGCTGGGGCGCCCCAGGCCTGGGGCTACAAAAGCCTAAGGGCTGTGGTGCACCAGGCCTGGGTCTCCCAAAGGATTAGGGCTGGGGCTCCAAAGGCCTGGGGCTTCCAAAGGATAAGGATTGGGGCACCCCCAGGCCTGGGGCTCCCAAATGGTAAGGGCTGGGGTGCCCCAGCCTGGGTCTTCCAAAGCCTAAAGGCTGGGGCGCCCCAGGCCTGGGGCTCCCTAAGCCTAGGGCTGGGGCACCCCAGTCCTGATGCTCCCGAAGCATAATGGCTGGCGAGCCCGAGTCCTGGGCTCCCAATGCCTAATGGCTGTGTGGCCTCAGGCCTGGGCTTCCCAAAACCTAAGGGCTGGGGCGCCCCAGGCCTGGGGCTCCCAAAACCTAGAGGGCTGGAGCGCCCCAGGCCTTGGGCTCCCAAAACCTAAGGGCCAGGGCGCCCCAAGCCTGGGGCTTCCAGAGCCCAAGGGCTGGGGCGCCCCTGTCCTTTGGCTCCCAAAGCCTAAGGGCTGGGGCGCCACAGGCCTTGGGCTCCCCAAGCCTAAGGTCTGGGGCACCCTAGGCCTGGGGCTCCCAAAGCCTAAGGGCTGGGGTGCCCCTGGCCTGGGGCTACCTAAGCCTAAGGGCTCTGTCGGCCCAGGCTTGGGGCTCCCTAAGCCTAAGGCCTGGGGCGACCCAGGCCTGGGGCTACCTAAGCCTAAGGAGTGGAGTGCCCCCGGCCTGGAGCTCCCAAAGCCTAAGGGCTGTGGCTCCCCAGGCCTAGGGCTCCCTACGCCTAAGGGCTGGGGCGCCCCAGACCTGTGCTCCAAATGTCTAAGGGCTGGGGCGACCCAGGCCTGGGGCCCCCAAAAGATAAGGGCTGGTTCTCCCCAGGCCTGGGGCTCCCAAAGGATAAGGGCTGGGGCGCCCCAGGCCTTGGGCTCCCAAACCCTAAGGGCTAGGGCGGCCCAGGCGTTGGGATCCCAAAGCATAAGGGCTGGGGCACCCCATGGATAGGACGCCCCAGGCCTGGTCCTCCCTAAGCCTAAGGGCTAGTGCGCCCCTGGCCTGTGACTCCCAAAGCCTAAGTGCTGCGGCACCCAGGCCTGGGGCTCCCAAAACCTAAGGGCTGGGGCTCCCAAAACCTAAGGACTGGGGTGGTCCAGGCCTGGGGTTCCCAAAGCCTAAGGGCTAGAGCGCCCCTGGCCTGTGACTCCCAAAACCTAAGGGCTCGGGCGCCCCAGGCCTGGGGCTCCCTAAGCCTAAGGCCTGGGGCACCCTAGGCCTTGTGCCCCAAAGCCTAAGGCTTGGGTGCCCCAGTCCTGGGGCTCCCTAAGCCTCAGAGCTGGTGTGCTCCAGGCCTGGGGCTCCCTAAGCTAAGGGCTATGGCGGCCCAGCCTTGGGGCTCCCTAACCCTAAGGGCTG
Source organism: Tenrec ecaudatus (assembly GCF_050624435.1). NCBI lineage: Eukaryota > Metazoa > Chordata > Mammalia > Afrosoricida > Tenrecidae > Tenrec > Tenrec ecaudatus. The sequence continues at coordinate 45,970,475 of NC_134538.1, read as the reverse complement.
TGGCGGCCCAGCCTTGGGGCTCCCTAAGCCTAAGGGCTGGGGCGCCCCAGGCCTAGGGCTACCTAAGTCTAAGGGGTGGGATTTCCCAGGCCTAGGGCTCCCTAAGAGTAAGGGCTGGGCCCCCCTGGCCAGGGGCTCCCTAAGCCTAAGGGCTGGGGCGCCCCAGGCTGAGGCTCCCAAATCCTAAGGGCTGGTGCGCCTCAGGCCTGGGCTCCAAATGCCTAAGGGCTGGGGCGCCCCAGGCCTGGGGCTCCCTAAGACTAAGGGCTGGGGCGCCCCAGGCCTGGGCTCCCAAAGCCTAAGGGCAGGGGCACCCCAGGCCTGGGGCTCCGAAAGTATAAGGGCTGTGGCACTCCAGGTCTGGGGCTCCCAAAGCTTAAGTGCTGGGGCGCCCCTGGCCTGGGGCTCCCAAAGCCTAAGAGCTGGGGCGCCCCAGGCCTGGGGCTCCCAAAGCCTAAGGGTGGGCGGCCCAGGCGTGGGGCTCCCAAAGCCTGAGTGCTGTGGCCCCCCAGGCCTGGGGCCGCCAAATGATAAGGGCTGGGGCGCCCCAGGCCTGGGGTTCCCAAAGGATAAGGGCTGGGGCGCCCTTGGCCTGGGTCTCCCAAAGTATAAGGGCTGGGTCGCGCCAGGCCTGGGGCTTCCTAAGCCTAGGGCTGGGGCGGCCCAGGCCTGGGGCTCCCGAAGCCTAAGGGCTGACGAGCCCCAGTCCTGTGCTCCCAATGCCTAAAGGCTGTGGCGTCCCAGGCCTGGGGCTCCCAAAACCAAAGAGCTGGGGCGCCCCAGGCGTGGGGCTCCCAAAACCTAAGGGCTGGGGCGCCCCAGGCCTGGGGTTCCCAAAGCCTAAGTGCCGGGGCCCCCCTAGCCTGTGGCTACCACAGCCTATGGGCTGGGGCACCCCCGGCCTGGGGCTCCCAAAGGATAAGGGCTGAGGCGTCCCAGGCCTGGGGCTCCCAAAGGATAAGGGCTGGGGCGCCCCTTGCCTGGGGCTCCCTAAGCCTAAGGGCTTGGGCGCCCCAGGCCTGGGGCTACCAAAGCCTAAGGGCTGGGGCGTCCCAGGCCTGGGGCTCCCAAAGGATAAGGGCTTGGGCGCCCCATCCCTCGGGCTACCAAAGCCTAAGGGCTGGGACGCCCCAGGCTTGGGGCTCCCAAAGCCTTAGCGCTGGGGCGGCCCAGGAGTGGGGCTCCCAAAGCCTAAGGGCTGGGGTGCCCCTGGCCTGGGGCTCCCAAAGCCTAAGGGCTGGGTCGCCGCAGGCCTGGGGCTCCCTAAGCCTAAGGGCTGGGGCACCCCAGACCTGGGGCTTCCAAAGCCTAAGGCCTGGGGCTCCCCAGTACTGGAGCTCCCTTAGCCTAAGGGCAGGGGCTCCCCAGGCCTGGGGCTCCCTAAGCCTTAGGGCTGTTGCGCCCCAGTCGTGGGGCTCCCTAAGCCTAAGGGCTAAGGCGCCCTTGCCTGGGGCTCCCTAAACCTAAGGGCTTGGGTGCCCCAAGTCTGGGACGCCCCAGGCCTGGGGCTCCCTAAGCCTAAGGGCTGGGAAGCCCCAGGCCTGGGGCTCCCAAAGCCTAAGGGCTGGGGTTCCCGAAGCCTAGGGCTCCCTAAACCTAAGGGCTGGGGCGCCCCAGTTCTGGGACTCCGTATACCTAATGGCTGTGGCGCCCCAGGCCTAGGGTTCCCTAAGAGTAAGGGCTGGGAGCCCGATGCCTGGGGCTCGCTAAGCCTAAGGTCTGGGGTGCCCCAGGCCTGGGGCTCCCTAAGCCTAAGGGCTGGGGGGCCCCTGGCTGAGGCACCCAAATCCTAAGGGCTGGTGCGCCCCAGGCCTCGGCTCCAAATGCCTAAGGGCTGTGGCGCCCCAAGCCTGGGGCTCCCTAAGACTAAGGGCTGGGACGCCCCGGCCTGAGGCTCCCTAAGCCTTAGGGCTGGGGCACCCCAGGCCAGGGCTCCCAAAGCCTAAGGGCAGGGGCGCCCCAGGCCTGGGGCTCCCAAAACCTAAGGGCTGGGGCGCCCCAGGCCTGGAGCTCCCAAAGCCTAAGGGCTGGGACGCCCCAGGCCTGGGGCTCCCTAAGCCTAAGGGCTTGGGGGCCCCAGGCCTGGGGCACCCTAAAACTAAGGGCTGTGGTGCCCCAGGCCTGGGGCTCCCTAAGCCTAAGGGCTGTGGCGCCCCAGGCTGAGGCACCCAAATCCAATGTGCTGGTGCGCCCCAGGCCTGGGCTCCAAATGCCTAAGGGCTGGGGCGCCCGAAGCCTGGGGCTCCCTAAAACTAAGGACTGGGGCGCCCCAGGCCTGAGGCTCCCTAAGCCTTTGGGCTGGGGCACCCCAAGCCTGGGCTCCCAAAGCCTAAGGGCAGGGGCGCCCCAGGCCTGGGGCTCCCAAAACCTAAGGGCTGGGGCGCCCCAGGCCTGGGGCTCCCAAAGCCTAAGGGCTGGGGCGCCCCATGCCTGGGGCTACCAAAGCTAAGGGCTGGGACGCACCAGGCCTGGGTCTCCCAAAGGATTAAGGCTGGGGCTCCCCAGGCCTGGGGCTTCCAAAGATAAGGGTTGGGGCGCCCCAGGCCTGGGGCTCCCAAAGCCTAAGGGCTGGGGCGGCCCAGGCGTGGTACTCCCAAGCCTAAGGGCTGGGGCGCCCCAGGCCTGGGGCTCCCAAATGATAAGGGCTGGGGCGCCCCAGCCTGGGTCTCCCAAAGCCAAAAGGCTGGGGCGCCCCTGGCTTGGGGCTACCTAAGCCTAAGGGCTTCGGGGCCCCAGGCCTGGGGCTCCCTAATCCTAGGGCTGGGGCGCCCCAGTCCTGATGCTCCCAAAGCCTAATGGCTGGCGAGCCCGAGTCCTGGGCTCCCAATGCCTAATGGCTGTGTCGCCTCAGGCCTGGGCTTCCCAAAACCTAAGGGCTGGGGCGCCCCAGGCCTGGGGCTCCCAAAACCTAAGGGCTGGAGCGCCCCAGGCCTTGGGCTCCCAAAACCTAAGGGCCAGGGCGCCCAAAGCCCGGGGCAACCAGAGCCCAAGGGCTGGGGCGCCCCTGTCCTTTGGCTCCCAAAGCCTAAGGGCTGGGGCGCCACAGGCCTGGGGCTCTCCAAGCCTAAGGCCTAGGGCACCCTAGGCCTGGGGCTCCCAAAGCCTAAGGGCTGGGGTGCCCCTGGCCTGGGGCTACCTAAGCCTAAGGGCTCTGTCGGCCCAGGCTTGGGGCTCCCTAAGCCTAAGGCCTGGGGCGACCCAGGCCTGGGGCTACCTAAGCCTAAGGGGTGGAGTGCCCCCGGCCTGGAGCTCCCAAAGCCTAAGGGCTGTGGCTCCCCAGGCCTGGGGCTCCCTACGCCTAAGGGCTGGGGCGCCCCAGACCTGTGCTCCAAATGTCTAAGGGCTGGGGCGACCCAGGCCTGGGGCCCCCAAAAGATAAAGGCTGGGGCTCCCCAGGCCTGGGGCTCCCAAAGGATAAGGGCTGGGGCGCCCCAGGCCTTGGGCTCCCAAACCCTAAGGGCTAGGGCGGCCCAGGCGTTGGGCTCCCAAAGCATAAGGGCTGGGGCACCCCATGGATAGGACGCCCCAGGCCTGGTCCTCCCTAAGCCTAAGGGCTAGTGCGCCCCTGGCCTGTGACTCCCAAAGCCTAAGTGCTGCGGCACCCAGGCCTGGGGCTCCCAAAGCCTAAGGGCTGGGGCTCCCAAAACCTAAGGACTGGGGTGGTCCAGGCCTGGGGTTCCCAAAGCCTAAGGGCTAGAGCGCCCCTGGCCTGTGACTCCCAAAACCTAAGGGCTCGGGCGCCCCAGGCCTGGGGCTCCCTAAGCCTAAGGCCTGGGGCACCCTAGGCCTTGTGCCCCAAAGCCTAAGGCTTGGGTGCCCCAGTCCTGGGGCTCCCTAAGCCTCAGAGCTGGTGTGCTCCAGGCCTGGGGCTCCCTAAGCTAAGGGCTATGGCGGCCCAGCCTTGGGGCTCCCTAACCCTAAGGGTTGTGGCGGCCCAGCCTTGGGGCTCCCTAAGCCTAAGGGCTGGGGCGCCCCAGGCCTAGGGCTACCTAAGTCTAAGGGGTGGGACTTCCCAGGCCTAGGGCTCCCTAAGAGTAAGGGCTGGGCCCCCCTGGCCAGGGGCTCCCTAAGCCTAAGGGCTGGGGCGCCCCAGGCTGAGGCTCCCAAATCCTAAGGGCTGGTGCGCCTCAGGCCTGTGCTCCAAATGCCTAAGGGCTGGGGCGCCCCAGGCCTGGGGCTCCCTAAGACTAAGGGCTGGGGCGCCCCAGGCCTGGGCTCCCAAAGCCTAAGGGCAGGGGCGCCTCAGGCCTGGGGCTCCGAAAGTATAAGGGCTGTGGCACTCCAGGTCTGGGGCTCCCAAAGCTTAAGTGCTGGGGCGCCCCTGGCCTGGGGCTCCCAAAGCCTAAGAGCTGGGGCGCCCCAGGCCTGGGGCTCCCAAAGCCTAAGGGTGGGTGGCCCAGGCGTGGGGCTCCCAAAGCCTGAGTGCTGTGGCCCCCCAGGCCTGGGGCCCCCAAATGATAAGGGCTGGGGCGCCCCAGGCCTGGGGTTCCCAAAGGATAAGGGCTGGGGCGCCCTAGGCCTGGGTCTCCCAAAGTATAAGGGCTGGGTCCCGCCAGGCCTGGGGCTTCCTAAGCCTAGGGCTGTGGCGTGCCAGGCCTGGGGCTCCCAAAACCAAAGAGCTGGGGCGCCCCAGGCGTGGGGCTCCCAAAACCTAAGGGCTGGGGCGCCCCAGGCCTGGGGTTCCCAAAGCCTAAGTGCTGGGGCCCCCCTAGCCTGTGGCTACCACAGCCTATGGGCTGGGGCACCCCCGGCCTGGGGCTTCCAAAGGATAAGGGCTGAGGCGTCCCAGGCCTGGGGCTCCCAAAGGATAAGGGCTGGGGCGCCCCTTGCCTGGGGCTCCCTAAGCCTAAGGGCTTGGGCGCCCCAGGCCTGGGGCTACCAAAGCCTAAGGGCTGGGGCGTCCCAGGCCTGGGGCTCCCAAAGGATAAGGGCTTGGGCGCCCCATGCCTCGGGCTGCCAAAGCCTAAGGGCTGGGACGCCCCAGGCTTGGGGCTCCCAAAGCCTTAGCGCTGGGGCGGCCCAGGAGTGGGGCTCCCAAAGCCTAAGGGCTGGGGTGCCCCTGGCCTGGTGCTCCCAACCCTAAGGGCTGGGTCGCCGCAAGCCTGGGGCTCCCTAAGCCTAAGGGCTGGGGCGCCCCAGACCTGGGGCTTCCAAAGCCTAAGGCCTGGGGCTCCCCAGTACTGGAGCTCCCTAAGCCTAAGGGCAGGGGCTCCCCAGGCCTGGGGCTCCCAAAGCCTTAGGGCATGGGCGCCCCAGGCTGAGGCTCCCAAAGCCTAAGGGCTGTTGCGCCCCAGTCGTGGGGCTCCCTAAGCCTAAGGGCTAAGGCGCCCTGGCCTGGGGCTCCCTAAACCTAAGGGCTTGGGTGCCCCAAGTCTGGGACGCCCCAGGCCTGGGGCTCCCTAAGCCTAAGGGCTGGGAGGCCACAGGCCTGGGGCTCCCAAAGCCTAAGGGCTGGGGGTCCCGAAGCCAAGGGCTCCATAAACCTAATGGCTGGGGCGCCCCAGTTCTGGGACTCCGTATACCTAATGGCTGTGGCGCCCCAGGCCTAGGGCTCCCTAAGAGTAAGGGCTGGCAGCCCGATGCCTGGGGCTCGCTAAGCCTAAGGTCTGGGGTGCCCCAGGCATGGGGCTCCCTAAGCCTAAGGGCTGGGGGGCCCCTGGCTGAGGCACCCAAATCCTAAGGGCTGGTGCGCCCCAGGCCTCGGCTCCAAATGCCTAAGGGCTGTGGCGCCCCAAGCCTGGGGCTCCCTAAGACTAAGGGCTGGGGCGCCCCGGCCTGAGGCTCCCTAAGCCTTAGGGCTGGGGCACCCCAGGCCAGGGCTCCCAAAGCCTAAGGGCAGGGGCGCCCCAGGCCTGGGGCTCCCAAAACCTAAGGGCTGGGGCGCCCCAGGCCTGGAGCTCCCAAAGCCTAAGGGCTGGGACGCCCCAGGCCTGGGGCTCCCTAAGCCTAAGGGCTTGGGGGCCCCAGGCCTGGGGCACCCTAATACTAAGGGCTGGGGTGCCCCAGGCCTGGGGCTCCCTAAGCCTAAGGGCTGTGGCGCCCCAGGCTGAGGCACCCAAATCCAATGTGCTGGTGCGCCCCAGGCCTGGGCTCCAAATGCCTAAGGGCTGGGGCGCCCGAAGCCTGGGGCTCCCTAAAACTAAGGGCTGGGGCGCCCCAGGCCTGAGGCTCCCTAAACCTTAGGGCTGGGGCACCCCAAGCCTGGGCTCCCAAAGCTTAAGGGCAGGGGCGCCCCAGGCCTGGGGCTCCCAAAACCTAAGGGCTGGGGCGCCCCAGGCCTGGGGCTCCCAAAGCCTAAGGGCTGGGGCGCCCCAAGCCTGGGGCTACCAAAGCCTAAGGGCTGGGGCGCACCAGGCCTGGGTCTCCCAAAGGATTAAGGCTGGGGCTCCCCAGGCCTGGGGCTTCCAAAGGATAAGGGTTGGGGCGCCCCAGGCCTGGGGCTCCCAAAGCCTAAGGGCTGGGTCGCCGCAGGCCTGGGGCTCCCTAAGCCTAAGGGCTGGGGCGCCCCAGACCTGGGGCTTCCAAAGCCTAAGGACTGGGGCTCCCCAGTACTGGAGCTCCCTAAGCCTAAGGGCAGGGGCTCCCCAGGCCTGGGGCTCCCAAAGCCTTAGGGCATGGGCGCCCCAGGCTGAGGCTCCCAAAGCCTAAGGGCTGTTGCGCCCCAGTCGTGGGGCTCCCTAAGACTAAGGGCTAAGGCGCCCTGGCCTGGGGCTCCCTAAACCTAAGGGCTTGGGTGCCCCAAGTCTGGGATGCCCCAGACCTGGGGCTCCCTAAGCCTAAGGGCTGGGAGGCCCCAGGCCTGGGGCTCTCAAAGCCTAAGGGCTGGGGTCCTGAAGCCTAGGGCTCCATAAACCTAAGGGCTGGGGCGCCCCAGTTCTGGGACTCCGTATACCTAATGGCTCTGGCGTCCCAGGCCTAGGGCTCCCTAAGAGTAAGGGCTGGGAGCCCGATGCCTGGGGCTCGCTAAGCCTAAGGTCTGGGGTGCCCCAGGCCTGGGGCTCCCTAAGCCTAAGGGCTAGGGGGCCCCTGGCTGAGGCACCCAAATCCTAAGGGCTGGTGCACCCCAGGCCTCGGCTCCAAATGCCTAAGGGCTTTGGCGCCCCAAGCCTGGGGCTCCCTAAGACTAAGGGCTGGGGCGCCCCGGCCTGAGGCTCCCTAAGCCTTAGGGCTGGGGCACCCCAGGCCAGGGCTCCCAAAGCCTAAGGGCAGGGGTGCCCCAGGCCTGGGGCTCCCTAAACCTAAGGGCTGGGGCGCCCCAGGCCTGGAGCTCCCAAAGCCTAAGGGCTGGGATGCCCCAGGCCTGGGGCTCCCTAAGCCTAAGGGCTGGGGCGCCCCAGTCCTGATGCTCCCCAAGCCTAATGGCTGGCGAGCCCGAGTCCTGGGCTCCCAATGCCTAATGGCTGTGTCGCCTCAGGCCTGGGCTTCCCAAAACCTAAGGGCTGTGGCGCCCCAGGCCTGGGGCTCCCAAAACCTAAGGGCTGGAGCGCCCCAGGCCTTGGGCTCCCAAAACCTAAGGGCCAGGGCGCCCCAAGCCCGGGGCAACCAGAGCCCAAGGGCTGGGGCGCCCCTGTCCTTTGGCTCCCAAAGCCTAAGGGCTGGGGCGCCCCAGGCCTGGGGCTCCCTAAGCCTAAGGCCTGGGGCACCCTGGGCTGGGGCTCCCAAAGCCTAAGGCTGGGGTGCCCCAGTCCTGAGGCTCCCTAAGCCTAAGGGCTGGGGTGCCCCTGACCTGGGGCTACCTAAGCCTAAGGGTTCTGTCGGCCGAGGCTTGGGGCTCCTTAAGCCTAAGGCCTGGGGCGACCCAGGCCTGGGGCTACCTAAGCCTAAGGGGTGGAGTGCCCCCGGCCTGGAGCTCCCAAAGCCTAAGGGCTGTGGCTCCCCAGGCCTGGGGCTCCCTACGCCTAAGGGCTGGGGTGCCCCAGACCTGTGCTCCAAATGTCTAAGGGCTGGGGCGCCCCAGGCCAGGGGCCCCCAAAAGATAAGGGCTGGGGCTCCCCAGGCCTTGGGGCTCCCAAAGGATAAGGGCTGGGGCGCCCCAGGCCTGGGGCTCCCAAACCCTAAGGGCTTGGGCGGCCCAGGCGTTGGGCTCCCAAAGCATAAGGGCTGGGGCACCCCATGGATAGGACGCCCCAGGCCTGGTCCTCCCTAAGCCTAAGGGCTAGTGCGCCCCTGGCCTGTGACTCCCAAAGCCTAAGTGCTGCGGCACCCAGGCCTGGGGCTCCCAAAGCCTAAGGGCTGGGGCGCCCCAAGCCTGGGGCTCCCAAAGCCTAAGGACTGGGGTGGTCCAGGCCTGGGGTTCCCAAAGCCTAAGGGCTAGAGCGCCCCTGGCCTGTGACTCCCAAAACCTAAGGGCTCGGGCGCCCCAGGCCTGGGGCTCCCTAAGCCTAAGGCCTGGGGCACCCTAGGCCTTGTGCCCCAAAGCCTAAGGGCTGGGGTGCCCCAGGCCTGGGGCTCCCTAAGCCTAAGGGCTGGGGCTCCCCAGGCTGAGGCACCCAAATCCTAAGGGCTGGTGCGCCCCTGGCCTGGGACTCCCTAAGCCTAAGGGCTGGGGCTCCCCAGGCCTGGGGCTCCCTGCCTAAGGGATGGGCCGCCCCAGGCCTGGGCTCCAAATGCCTAAGGGCTGAGGTGCCCCAAGTCTGGGCCTCCCTAAGACTAAGGCCTGGGGCGCCCCAGGCCTGAGGCTCCCTACGCCAAAGGGCTGGGGCGCCCCAGGTCTGGGCTCCCAAATCCTAAGGGCAGAGGCGCCCCAGGCCGGGGGCTACCAAAGCCTAAGGGCTGGGGCGCCCCAGGCCTGGGGCTCCCAAAGTCTAAGGGCTCGGGTGCCCCTGGCCTGGGGCTCCCAAATCCTAAGGGCTGGGGCGCCCCAGGCCTGGGGCTCCCAAAGCCTAAGGGCTGGGGCGCCCCAAGCCTGGGGCTACCAAACCTAAGGGCTGGGGCTCCCCAGGCCTGGGGCCCCGAAAGGATAAGGGCTGGGGCTCCCCATGCCTGGGGCTCCCAAAGGATAAGGGCTGGGGCGACCCAGGCCTGGGGCTCCCAAAGCCTAAGGGCTGGGGCGGCCCAGGCGTTGGGCTCCCAAAGCATAAGGGCTGGGGCGCCCCAGGCCTGGGTCTCCCAAAGGATAAAGGCTGGGGAGCCCCAGGCCTGGGGCTCCCTAAGCCTAAGGGCTGGCGCGCCCCAGGCTGCGGCCCCCAAAGCCTAAGGGCTGTTGCGCCCCAGGCCTGGGGCTCCCTAAGCCTAAGGGCTTGGTGGTCCCAGTTCTGGGGCTCCCTAAACCTATGGGCGTGGGTCCCCAGGCCTGGGGCTCGCTACACCTAAGGGCTGGGGCGCCCCAGGCCTGCGCTCCCAATGCCTAAGGGCTTTTGCGCCCCATGCCTGGGGTTCACTAAGCCTATGGGCTGGGGCGCCCAGTCCTGGGGCTCCCAAAGCCTAAAAACTGGGGAGGCCCAAGCCTGGGGTTCCCAAAGCCTAAGGGCTGGGGCACCCCTGGCCTGTGTCTCCCAAAGATTTACGGCTGGGGTGCCCCGGGCCTGGGGCTCCCTAAGCCTAAGGGCTGGGGCGCCCCAGGCCGAGGGCTACCTAAGTCTAAGGGGTGGGACTTCCCAGGCCTAGGGCTCCCTAAGAGTAAGGGCTGGGCCCCCCTGGCCTGGGGCTCCCTAAGCCTAAGGGCAGGGGCGCCCCAGGCTGAGGCTCCCAAATCCTAAGTGCTGGTGCGCCCCAGGCCTGGGACTCCCTAAGCCTAAGGGCTGGGGCTCCCCAGGCCTGGGGCTCCCTACGCCTAAGGGCTGGGGCGCCTCAGGCCTGGGCTCCAAATGCCTAAGGGCTGGGGCGCCCCAGGCCTGGGGCTCCCTAAGACTAAGGGCTGGGGCGCCCCAGGCTGAGGCTCCCTAAGCCTAAGGGCTGGGGCGCCCCAGGCCTGGGCTCCCTAAGACTAAGAGCAGGGGCGCCCCAGGCCTGGGGCTACCAAAGCCTAAGGACTGGGGCGCCCCAGGCCTGGGGCTCCCAAAGTATAAGGGCTGTGGCACTCCAGGTCTGGGGCTCCCAAAGCTTAAGTGCTGGGGCGCCCCTGGCCTGGGGCTCTCAAAGCCTAAGAGCTGCGGCGCCCCAGGCCTGGGGCTCCCAAAGACTAAGGGTGGGCGGCTCAGGCGTGGGGCTCCCAAAGCCTAAGGGCTGGGGCGCCCCAGGCCTGGGGCCCCCAAATGATAAGGGCTGGGGCGCCCCAGGCCTGGGGCCCCCAAATGATAAGGGCTGGGGCGCCCCAGGCCTGGGGTTCCCAAAGATAAGGGCTGGGGCACACTAGGCTTGGGTCTCCCAAATTATAAGGGCTGGGTCGCGCCAGGCCTGGGGCTTCCTAAGCCTAGGGCTGGGGCGGCCCAGGCCTGGGGCTTCCGAAGCCTAAGGGCTGGCGAGCCCCAGTCCTGTGCTCCCAATGCCTAAAGGCTGTGGCGCCCCAGGCCTGGGGCTCCCAAAACCAAAGAGCTTGGGCGCCCCAGGCGTGGGGCTCCCAAAACCTATGGGCTGGGGCGCCCCAGGCCTGGGGTTCCCAAAGCCTAAGTGCTGGGGGCCCCCTAGCCTGTGGCTACCACAGCCTAAGGGCTGGGGCGCCCCAGGCCTGGGGTTCCCAAAGATAAGGGCTGGGGCGAACTAGGCTTGGGTCTCCCAAATTATAAGGGCTGGGGCGCACTAGGCTTGGGTCTCCCAAATTATAAGGGCTGGGTCGCGCCAGGCCTGGGGCTTCCTAAGCCTAGGGCTGGGGCGGCCCAGGCCTGGGGCTCCCGAAGCCTAAGGGCTGGCGAGCCCCAGTCCTGTGCTCCCAATGCCTAAAGGCTGTGGCGCCCCAGGCCTGGGGCTCCCAAAACCAAAGAGCTAGGGCGCCCCAGGCGTGGGGCTCCCAAAACCAATGGGCTGGGGCGCCCCAGGCCTGGGGTTCCCAAAGCCTAAGTGCTGGGGCCCCCCTAGCCTGTGGCTACCACAGGCTAAGGGCTGGGGCACCCCCGGCCTGGGGCTCCCAAAGGATAAGGGCTTGGGCGCCCCAGGCCTGGGGCTACCAAAGCCTAAGGGCTGGGGCGTCCCAGGCCTGGGGCTCACAAAGGATAAGGGTTTGGGCGCCCCATGCCTCGGGCTACCAAAGCCTAAGGGCTGGGCCGCCCCAGGCCTGGGTCTCCCAAAGCCTTAGCGCTGGGGCGGCCCAGGAGTGGGGCTCCCAAAGCCTAAGGGCTGGGGAGCCCCTGGCCTGGGGCTCCCAAAGCCTAAGGGCTGGGTCGCCCCAGGCCTGGGGCTCCCTAAGCCTAAGGGCTGGGGCGCCCCAGACCTGGGTCTTCCAAAGCCTAAGGGCTGGGGCTCCCCAGTACTGGAGCTCCCTAAGTCTAAGGGCAGGGGCTCCCCAGGCCTGTGGCTCCCTAAGCCTAAGGGCTGTTGCGCCCCAGTCGTGGGGCTCCCTAAGCCTAAGGGCTAAGGCGCCCTGGCCTGGGGCACCCTAAACCTAAGGGCTTGGGCGCCCCAAGTCTGGGACGCCCCAGGCCTGGGGCTCCCTAAGCCTAAGGGCTGGGAGGCCCCAGGTCTGGGGCTCCCAAAGCCTAAGGGCTGGGCGTCCCGAAGCCTAGGGCTCCCTAAACCTAAGGGCTGGGGCGCCCCAGTTCTGGGACTCCGTATACCTAATGGCTGGGGCGCCCCAGGCCTAGGGCTCCCTAAGAGTAAGGGCTGGGAGCCCCATGCCTGGGGCTCTCTAAGCCTAAGGGCCTGGGTGCCCCAGGCCTGGGGCTCCCTAAGACTAAGGGCTGGGGCGCCCCAGGCTGCAGCACCCAAATCCTAAGGGCTGGTGCACCCCAGGCCTGGGCTCCAAATGCCTAAGGGCTGGGGCGCCCCAAGCCTGGGGCTCCCTAAGACTAAGGGCTGGGGCGCCCCAGGCCTGAGGATCCCTAAGCCTTAGGGCTGGGGCACCGTAGGCCTGGGCGCCCAAAGCCTAAGGGCAGGGGCGCCCCAGGCCTGGGGCTCCCAAAACCTAAGGGCTGGGGCGCCCCAGGCCTGGGGCTCCCAAAGCCTAAGGGCTGGGGCGCCCCAAGCTGGGGCTACCAAAACCTAAGGGCTGGGACGCCCCAGGCCTGGGGCTCCCTAAGCCTAAGGGCTGGGAAGCCCCAGACCTGGGGCTCCCAAAGCCTAAGGGCTGGGGGGCCCGATGCCTAGGGCTCCCTAAAGTTAAGGGCTGGGGCGCCCTAGTTCTGGGACTCCGTATACCTAATGGCTGGGGCGCCCCAGGCCTAGGGCTCCCTAAGAGTAAGGGCTGGGAGCCCCATGCCTGGGGCTCCCTAAGCCAAAGGGCTCTGGTGCCCCTGGCCTGGGGCTACCTAAGCCTAAGGGCTCTGTCGGCCCAGCCTTGGGGCTCCCTAAGCCTAAGGCCTGGGGCGACCCAGGCCTGGGGCTACCTAAGCCTAAGGGTTGGAGGGCCCCCGGCCTGGAGCTCCCAAAGCCTAAGGGCTGTGGCTCCCCAGGCCTGGGGCTCCCTACGCCTAAGGGCTGGGGCGCCCCAGACCGGTGCTCCAAATGTCTAAGGGCTGGGGCGCCCCAGCCTGGGGCTCCCTAAGACTAAGGGCTGGGGCGCCCCAGGGCTGAGGCTCAAGAAAGGATAAGGGTTGGGCGCCCCATACTGAGGCTCCCAAAGCCTAAGCGCTGTGGCAGCCCAGGCGTGGGGCTCCCAAAGCCAAAGGCTGGGGTGCCCCTGGGCTGGGGTACACAAAGCCCAAGGGCTGGGGTGCTCCAGCCTGGGGCTACCATAGCCTAAGGGCTGGGACGACCCAGGGCTGGGGCTCCCAAAGGATAAGCGCTGGGGCGCCCCATGCCTGGGGCTCCCAAAGCCTAAGCCCTGGGCCGGCCCAGGCGTGGGGCTCCCAAAGCCAATGGCTGGGGTGCCCCTGGCCTGGGAATCCCAAAGCCTAAGGGCAGGGGCGCCCCAGGCCTGGAGCTCCCAAAACCTAAGGGCTGGGGCGCCCCAGGCGTGGGGCTCCCAAAACCTAAGGGCTGGGGCGCCCCCGGACTTGGGTTCCCAAAGCCTTAGTGCTGGGGCCCCCCTAGCTTGTGGCTACCACAGCCTAAGGGCTGGGGCGTCCCAGGCTTGGGGCTCCCAAAGGATAAGGGCTGGGACGCCCTTTGCCTGTGGCACCCTAAGCGTAAGGGCTGGGGCGCCCCAGGCCTGGGGCTACCAAAGCTTAAGGGCTCGGGCGTCCCAGGCCTGGGGCTACCAAAGGATAAGGGCTGGGGCGCCCCATGCCTGGGGCTACCAAAGCCTAAGGGCTGGGCCCCCCCAGGCCTGGGGCACCCAAAACCTTAGCGCTGGGGCGGCCCAGGCGTGGGGCTCCCTAAGCCTTAGGGCAGGGGCGCCCCAGGCCTGGGGCTCCCTAAGCCTAAGGACTGGTGCGCCCCAAGCTGGGGCTCCCAAAGCCTAAGGGCTGTTGCGCCCCAGTCGTGGGGCTCCCTAAGCCTAAGGGCTGAGGCGCCCTGGCCTGGGTCTCCCTAAGCCTAAGGGCTTGGGCGCCCCAAGTCTGGGACGCCCCAAGCCTGGGCCTCCCTAAGCCTAAGGGCTGGGAGGCCCCAGGCCTGGGGTTCCCAAAGCCTAAGGGCTGGGGCGTCCCAGGCCTGGGGCTACCAAAGCCTAAGGGCTGGGCCGCCCCAGGCCTGGGGCTCCCAAAGCCTTAGCGCTGGGGCGGCCTAGGCGTGGGGCTCCCAAAGCCTAAGGGCTGGGGTGCCCCTGGCCTGGGGCTCCCAAAGCCTAAGGGCTGGGGCTCCCCAGTACTGGGGCTCCCTAAGCCTTAGGGCTGGGGCTCTGCAGGCCTGGGGCTCCCTAAGCCTTAGGGCAGGGGCGCCCCAGGCCTGGTGCTCCCTAAGCCTAAGTACTGGCGCGCCCCAGGCTGGGGCTTCCAAAGCCTAAGGGCTGTTGCGCCCCAGTCGTGGGGCTCCCTAAACCTAAGGGCTGAGGCGCCCTGGCCTGGGTCACCCTAAGCCTAAGAGCTTGGGCGCCCCAAGTCTGGGACGCCCCAGGCCTGGGGCTCCCTAAGCCTAAGGGCTGGGAGGCCCCAGGCCTGGGATTCCCAAAGCCTAAGGGCTGGGGGGCCCGAAGCCTAGGGCTCCCTAAACCTAAGGGCTCGGGCGCCCCAGTTCTGGGACTCCGTATACCTAATGGCCGGGGCGCCCCAGGCCTAGGGCTCCCTAAGAGTAACGGCTGGGAGCCCCATGCCTGGGGCTCCCTAAGCCTAAGGGCTGGAGTGCCCCTGGCCTGGGGCCCCCTAAGCCTAAGGGCTGGGGCGCCCCAGGCAGAGGCACCCAAATCCTAACGGCTGGTGCGCCCCAGGCCTGGGCTCCAAATGCCTGAGAGCTGGGGCGCCCCAAGCCTGGGGCTCCCTAAGACTAAGGGCTGGGGCGCCCCAGGCCTGAGGCTCCCTAAGCCTTAGGGCTGGGGCACCCCAGGCCAGGGCTCCCAAAACCTAAGGGCAGGGGCGCCCCAGGCCTGGGGCTCCCAAAGTCTAAGGGCTCGGGTGCCCCTGGCCTGGGGCTCCCAAATCCTAAGGGCTGGGGCGGCCCAGGCCTGGGGTTCCCAATGGATAAGGGTTGGGGCGCCCCAGGCCTGGGGCTCCCAAAGCCTAAGGGCTGGCGATCCCCAGGCCTGGGCTCCCAATGCCTAAGGGATTGGGGCGCCCCAGGCCTGGGGCTCCCAAAACCTAAGGGCTGGGGCGCCCCAGGCCTGGGGCTCCCAAAGCCTAAGGGCTGGGGCGCCCCAAGCCTGGGGCTACCAAACCTAAGGGCTGGGGCTCCCCAGGCCTGGGGCCCCCAAAGGATAAGGGCTGGGGCTCCCCATGCCTGGGGCTCCCAAAGGATAAGGGCTGGGGCGCCCCAGGCCTGGGGCTCCCAAAGCCTAAGGGCTGGGGCGGCCCAGGCGTTGGGCTCCCAAAGCATAAGGGCTGGGGCGCCCCAGGCCTGGGTCTCCCAAAGGATAAAGGCTGGGGAGCCCCAGGCCTGGGGCTCCCTAAGCCTAAGGGCTGGCGCGCCCCAGGCTGCGGCTCCCAAAGCCTAAGGGCTGTTGCGCCCCAGGCCTGGGGCTCCCTAAGCCTAAGGGCTTGGGGGTCCCAGTTCTGGGGCTCCCTAAACCTATGGGCGGGGGTCCCCAGGCCTGGGGCTCGCTACACCTAAGGGCTGGGGCGCCCCAGGCCTGCGCTCCCAAAGCCTAAGGGCTTTTGCGCCCCATGCCTGGGGCTCACTAAGCCTAAGGGCTGGGGCGCCCAGTCCTGGGGTTCCCAAAGCCTAAAAACTGGGGAGGCCCAAGCCTGGGGTTCCCAAAGCCTAAGGGCTGGGGCACCCCTGGCCTGTGTCTCCCAAAGCTTTACGGCTGGGGTGCCCCGGGCCTGGGGCTCCCTAAGCCTAAGGGCTGGGGCGCCCCAGGCCTAGGGCTACCTAAGTCTAAGGGGTGGGACTTCCCAGGCCTAGGGCTCCCTAAGACTAAGGGCTGGGCCCCCCTGGCCTGGGGCTCCCTAAGCCTAAGGACAGGGGCGCCCCAGGCTGAGGCTCCCAAATCCTAAGTGCTGGTGCGCCCCAGGCCTGGGACTCCCTAAGCCTAAGGGCTGGGGCTCCCCAGGCCTGGGGCTCCCTACGCCTAAGGGCTGGGGCGCCTCAGGCCTGGGCTCCAAATGCCTAAGGGCTGGGGCGCCCCAGGCCTGGGGCTTCCTAAGACTAAGGGCTGGGGCGCCCCAGGCTGAGGCTCCCTAAGCCTAAGGGCTGGGGCGCCCCAGGCCTGGGCTCCCTAAGACTAAGAGCAGGGGCGCCCCAGGCCTGGGGCTACCAAAGCCTAAGGACTGGGGCGCCCCAGGCCTGGGGCTCCCAAAGTATAAGGGCTGTGGCACTCCAGGTCTGGGGCTCCCAAAGCTTAAGTGCTGGGGCGCCCCTGGCCTGGGGCTCTCAAAGCCTAAGAGCTGCGGCGCCCCAGGCCTGGGGCTCCCAAAGACTAATGGTGGGCGGCTCAGGCGTGGGGCTCCCAAAGCCTAAGGGCTGGGGCGCCCCAGGCCTGTGGCCCCCAAATGATAAGGGCTGGGGCGCCCCAGGCCTGGGGCCCCCAAATGATAAGGGCTGGGGCGCCCCAGGCCGGGGTTCCCAAAGATAAGGGCTGGGGCGCACTAGGCTTGGGTCTCCCAAATTATAAGGGCTGGGTCGCGCCAGGCCTGGGGCTTCCTAAGCCTAGGGCTGGGGCGGCCCAGGCCTGGGGCTCCCGAAGCCTAAGGGCTGGCGAGCCCCAGTCCTGTGCTCCCAATGCCTAAAGGCTGTGGCGCCCCAGGCCTGGGGCTCCCAAAACCAAAGAGCTGGGGCGCCCCAGGCGTGGGGCTCCCAAAACCTATGGGCTGGGGCAACCCCAGGCCTGGGGTTCCCAAAGCCTAAGTGCTGGGGCCCCCGAAGCCTGTGGCTACCACAGCCTAAGGGCTGGGGCACCCCCGGCCTGGGGCTCCCAAAGGATAAGGGCTGGGGCGTCCCAGGCCTGGGGCTCCCAAAGGATAAGGGCTGGGGCGCCCCTTGCCTGGGGCTCCCTAAGCCTAAGGGCTTGGGCGCCCCAGGCCTGGGGCTACCAAAGCCTAAGGGCTGGGGCATCCCAGGCCTGGGGCTCACAAAGGATAAGGGTTTGGGCGCCCCATGCCTCGGGCTACCAAAGCCTAAGGGCTGGGCCGCCCCAGGGTGGGTCTCCCAAAGCCTTAGCGCTGGGGCGGCCCAGGAGTGGGGCTCCCAAAGCCTAAGGGCTGGGGTGCCCCTGGTCTGGGGCTCCCAAAGCCTAAGGGCTGGGTCGCCCCAGGCCTGGGGCTCCCTAAGCCTAAGGGCTGGGGCGCCCCAGACCTGGGTCTTCCAAAGCCTAAGGGCTGGGGCTCCCCAGTACTGGAGCTCCCTAAGTCTAAGGGCAGGGGCTCCCCAGGCCTGTGGCTCCCTAAGCCTTAGGGCAGGGGCGCCCCAGGCTGAGGCTCCCAAAGCCTAAGGGCTTTTGCGCCCCAGTCGTGGGGCTCCCTAAGCCTAAGGGCTAAGGCGCCCTGGCCTGGGGCACCCTAAACCTAAGGGCTTGGGCGCCCCAAGTCTGGGACGCCCCAGGCCTGGGGCTCCCTAAGCCTAAGGGCTGGGAGGCCCCAAGTCTGGGGATCCCAAAGCCTAAGGGCTGGGCGTCCCGAAGCCTAGGGCTCCCTAAACCTAAGGGCTGGGGCGCCCCAGTTCTGGGACTCCGTATACCTAATGGCTGGGGCGCCCCAGGCCTAGGGCTCCCTAAGAGTAAGGGCTGGGAGCCCCATGCCTGGGGCTCTCTAAGCCTAAGGGCCTGGGTGCCCCAGGCCTGGGACTCCCTAAGCCTAAGGGCTGGGGCGCCCCAGGCTGCAGCACCCAAATCCTAAGGGCTGGTGCACCCCAGGCCTGGGCTCCAAATGCCTAAGGGCTGGGGCGCCCCAAGCCTGGGGCTCCCTAAGACTAAGGGCTGTGGCGCCCCAGGCCTGAGGTTCCCTAAGCCTTAGGGCTGGGGCACCCTAGGCCTGGGCTCCCAAAGCCTAAGGGCAGGGGCGCCCCAGGCCTGGGGCTCACAAAACCTAAGGGCTGGGGCGCCCCAGGCCTGGGACTCCCTAAGCCTAAGGGCTGGGGCGCCCCAAGCTGGGGCTACCAAAACCTAAGGGCTGGGACGCCCCAGGCCTTGGGCTCCCTAAGCCTAAGGGCTGGGAAGCCCCAGACCTGGGGCTCCCAAAGCCTAAGGGCTGGGGGGCCCGATGCCTAGGGCTCCCTAAAGTTAAGGGCTGGGGCGCCCTAGTTCTGGGACTCCGTATACCTAATGGCTGGGGCGCCCCAGGCCTAGGGCTCCCTAAGAGTAAGGGCTGGGAGCCCCATGCCTGGGGCTCCCTAAGCCAAAGGGCTCTGGTGCCCCTGGCCTGGGGCTACCTAAGCCTAAGGGCTCTGTCGGCCCAGCCTTGGGGCTCCCTAAGCCTAAGGCCTGGGGCGACCCAGGCCTGGGGCTACCTAAGCCTAAGGGTTGGAGGGCCCCCGGCCTGGAGCTCCCAAAGCCTAAGGGCTGTGGCTCCCCAGGCCTGGGGCTCCCTACGCCTAAGGGCTGGGGCGCCCCAGACCGGTGCTCCAAATGTCTAAGGGCTGGGGCGCCCCAGCCTGGGGCTCCCTAAGACTAAGGACTGGGGCGCCCCAGGGCTGAGGCTCAAGAAAGGATAAGGGTTGGGCGCCCCATACTGGGGCTCCCAAAGCCTAAGCGCTGTGGCAGCCCAGGCGTGGGGCTCCCAAAGCCAAAGGCTGGGGTGCCCCTGGGCTGGGGTACACAAAGCCCAAGGGCTGGGGTGCCCCAGCCTGGGGCTACCATAGCCTAAGGGCTGGGACGACCCAGGGCTGGGGCTCCCAAAGGATAAGGGCTGGAGCGCCCCATGCCTGGGGCTCCCAAAGCCTAAGCCTTGGGCCGGCCCAGGCGTGGGGCTCCCGGAGCCAATGGCTGGGGTGCCCCTGGCCTGGGAATCCCAAAGCCTAAGGGCAGGGGCGCCCCAGGCCTGGAGCTCCCAAAACCTAAGGGCTGGGGCGCCCCAGGCGTGGGGCTCCCAAAACCTAAGGGCTGGGGCGCCCCCGGACTTGGGTTCCCAAAGCCTTAGTGCTGGGGCCCCCCTAGCTTGTGGCTACCACAGCCTAAGGGCTGGGGCGTCCCAGGCTTGGGGCTCCCAAAGGATAAGGGCTGGGACGCCCTTTGCCTGTGGCACCCTAAGCCTAAGGGCTGGGGCGCCCCAGGCCTGGGGCTACCAAAGCCTAAGGGCTCGGGCGTCCCAGGCCTGGGGCTACCAAAGGATAAGGGCTGGGGCGCCCCATGCCTGGGGCTACCAAAGCCTAAGGGCTGGGCCCCCCCAGGCCTGGGGCACCCAAAGCCTTAGCGCTGGGGCGGCCCAGGCGTGGGGCTCCCTAAGCCTTAGGGCAGGGGCGCCCCAGGCCTGGGGCTCCCTAAGCCTAAGGACTGGTGCGCCCCAAGCTGGGGCTCCCAAAGCCTAAGGGCTGTTGCGCCCCAGTCGTGGGGCTCCCTAAGCCTAAGGGCTGAGGCGCCCTGGCCTGGGTCTCCCTAAGCCTAAGGGCTTGGGCGCCCCAAGTCTGGGACGCCCCAGGCCTGGGGCTCCCTAAGCCTAAGGGCTGGGAGGCCCCAGGCCTGGGGTTCCCAAAGCCTAAGGGCTGGGGCGTCCCAGGCCTGGGGCTACCAAAGCCTAAGGGCTGGGCCGCCCCAGGCCTGGGGCTCCCAAAGCCTTAGCGCTGGGGTGGCCTAGGCGTGGGGCTCCCAAAGGCTAAGGGCTGGGGTGCCCCTGGCCTGGGGCTCCCAAAGCCTAAGGGCTGGGGCTCCCCAGTACTGGGGCTCCCTAAGCCTTAGGGCTGGGGCTCCCCAGGCCTGGGGCTCCCTAAGCCTAAGTACTGGCGCGCCCCAGGCTGGGGATTCCAAAGCCTAAGGGCTGTTGCGCCCCAGTCGTGGGGCTCCCTAAGCCTAAAGGCTGAGGCGCCCTGGCCTGGGTCACCCTAAGCCTAAGAGCTTGGGCGCCCCAAGTCTGGGATGCCCCAGGCCTGGGGCTCCCTAAGCCTAAGGGCTGGGAGGCCCCAGGCCAGGGATTCCCAAAGCCTAAGTGCTGGGGGGCCCGAAGCCTAGGGCTCCCTAAACCTAAGGGCTCGGGCGCCCCAGTTCTGGGACTCCGTATACCTAATGGCTGGGGCGCCCCAGGCCTAGGGCTCCCTAAGAGTAACGGCTGGGAGCCCCATGCCTGGGGCTCCCTAAGCCTAAGGGCTGGAGTGCCCCAGGCCTGGGGCCCCCTAAGCCTAAGGGCTGGGGCGCCCCAGGCAGAGGCACCCAAATCCTAACGGCTGGTGCGCCCCAGGCCTGGGCTCCAAATGCCTAAGAGCTGGGGCGCCCCAAGCCTGGGGCTCCCTAAGACTCAGGGCTGGGGCGCCCTGGGCCTGAGGCTCCCTAAGCCTTAGGGCTGGGGCACCCCAGGCCAGGGCTCCCAAAACCTAAGGGCAGGGGCGCCCCAGGCCTGGGGCTACCAAAGCCTAAGGGCTGGGGCGCCCCAGGCCTGGGGCTCCCAAAGGATAAGGGCTGGGGCACTCCAGGTCTGGAGCTCACAAAGCCTAAGGGCTGGGATGCCCCTGGCCTGGGGCTCCCAAATCCTAAGGGCTGGGGCGCCCCAGGCCTGGGGCACCCTAAGCCTAAGGGCTGGCGAACCCCAGGCCTGGGCTCCCAATGCCTAAGGGATTGGGGCGCCCCAGGCCTGGGGCTCCCAAAACCTAAGGGCTGGGGCGCCCCAGGCTTGGGGCTCCCAAAGCCCAAGGGCTGGGGCGCCCCAAGCCTGGGTCTCCCAAAGGATTAGGGCTGGGGCTCCCCAGCCTGGGGCTTCCAAAGGATAACGGCTGGGGTGCCCCAGGCCTGGGGCTCCCAAAGCCTAAGGGCTGGGGCGGCCCAGGCGTGGGGCTCCCAAAGCCTGAGGGCTGGGGCGCCCCAGGCCTGGGGCTCCCAAATGATAAGGGCTGGGGCGCCCCAGGACAGGGGCTCCCAAAGGATAAGGGCTGAGGTGCCCCAGCCTGGGTATCCCAAAGCCTAAGGGCTGGGTCGCCCCAGGCCTGGGGCTCCCTAAGCCTAAGGGCTTGGGCGCCCCAGGCCTGAGGCTCCCTAATCCTAGGGCTGGGGCGCCCCAGTCCTGAGGCTCCCGAAGCCTAATGGCTGGCGAGCCCCAGTCCTGGGCTCCCAATGCCTAATGGCTGTGTCGCCTCAGGCCTGGGTTTCCCAAAACCTAAGGGCTGGGGCGCCCCAAGCCTGGGGCTCCCAAAGCCTAAGGGCCAGGGCGCCCCAAGCCTTGGGCTCCCAGAGCCCAAGGGCTGGGGCGCCCCTGTCCTTTGGCTCCCAAAGCCTAAGGGCTGGGGCGCCCCAGGCCTGGGGCTCCCTAAGCCTAAGGCCTGGGGCACCCTAGGCCTGGGGCTCCCAAAGCCTAAGGCTGGGGTGCCCCAGTCCTGGGGCTCCCTAAGCCTAAGGGCTGGGGTGTCCCTGGCCTGGGGCTACCTAAGCCTAAGGGCTCTGTCGGCCCAGCCTTGGGGCTCCCTAAGCCTAAGGCCTGGGGCGACCCAGGCTTGGGGCTACCTAAGCCTAAGGGTTGGAGGGCCCCCGGCCTGGAGCTCCCAAAGCCTAAGGGCTGTGGCTCCCCAGGCCTGGGGCTCCCTACGCCTAAGGGCTGGGGCGCCCAAGACCGGTGCTCCAAATGTCTAAGGGCTGGGGCGCCCCAGCCTGGGGCTCCCTAAGACTAAGGGCTGGGGCGCCCCAGTGCTGAAGCTCCCAAAGGATAAGGGTTGGGCGCCCCATACTGGGGCTCCCAAAGCCTAAGCGCTGTGGCGGCCCAGGCGTGGGGCTCCCAAAGCCAAAGGCTGGGGTGCCCCTGGGCTGGGGTACCCAAAGCCCAAGGGCTGGGGTGCCCCAGCCTGGCGCTACCATAGCCTAAGGGCTGGGGCGACCCAGGGCTGGGGCTCCCAAAGGATAAGGGCTGGGGCGCCCCATGCCTGGGGCTCCCAAAGCCTAAGCCCTGGGGCGGCCCAGGCGTGGGGCTCCCAGAGCCAATGGCTGGGGTGCCCCTGGCCTGGGAATCCCAAAGGCTAAGGGCAGGGGCGCCCCAGGCCTGGGGCTCCCTAAGTCTTAGGGCAGGGGCGCCCCAGGCCTGGGGCTCCCTTAGCCTAAGGGCTGGCGCGCCCCAGGCTGGGGATCCCAAAGCCAAAGGCCTGTTGCTACCAAGAACTGGGACTCCCTAAGCCTAAGGGCTCTTGCGCCCCAGCCTGGGGCTCCCTAAGACTAAGGGCAGGGGCGCCCCAGGCCTGGAGCTCCCTAAGCCTAAGGGCTGGGGCGCCCCAGGCCTGGGGCTCCCTAAGCCTAAGTGCTGGTGGGCCCCAGGCCTGGGGCTCCCTAAATCTAAGGGCTGGGGCGCCCCAGTTCTGGGGCTCCCTAAACCTATGGGCGGGGGTCCCTTGGCCTGGGGCTCCCTACGCCTAAGGGCTGGGTCGCCCCAGGCCGGGGCTCCCAAAGCCTAAGGGCTGGGGCGCCCCAGGCCTGGCGCTCACTAAGACTAAGGCTGGGGCCCTCCAGGCCTGTGGCTCCCTAAGCCTAAGGGCTGGGGCGCCCCAGGCTGGGGCTCCCAAGTACTAAGGGCAGGTGTGTCCCATGCCTCGGGCTCCCTAAGCCTAAGGGCTGGAGTGCCCCAGGCCTGGAGGTCCCTAAGCCTAAGGGCTGTGTCTCCCCAGGCCTGGGACTCCCTACGCCTAAGGGCTGGGGCGTCCCAGGGCTGGGGCTCCCAAAGGATAAGGGCTGGGTCGCCCCATACTGGGGCTCCCTAAACCTAAGGGCTGGGGCCCCCCAGGCCTGAGGCTCCCTAAGCATAAGGGCTGGGGCGCCCCAGACCTGTGCTCCAAATGCCTAAGGGCTGGGGCGCCCCTGCCAGTGGCTCCCTAAGACTAAGGGCTGGGGCGCCCCAGGCTTGAGGCTCCCTAAGCATAAGGGCTGGGGCGCCCCAGGCCTGGGCTCCCAAAGCATAAGGGCAGGGGCACCCCAGGCCTGGGGCTACCAAAACCTAAGTGCTGGGTCGCCCCAGGCTTGGGCCTCCCAAAGGATAACGGCTGGGGCACTCCAGGTCTAGGGCTCCCAAAGCCTAAGGGCTGGGGCGCCCCAAGCCTGGGGCTACCTAAGCCAAAGGGCTGGGGCGTCCCAGGGCTGGGGCTCCCAAAGGATAAGGGCTGGGTCGCCCCATACTGGGGCTCCCTAAACCTAAGGGTTGGGGCGCCCCAGGCCTTGGGATCCCAAAGCCTAAGGGCTGGGGCGCCCCAAGCCTGGGGCTACCAAACCCTAAGGGCTGGGGCGTCCCAGGGCTGGGGCTCCCAAAGGATAAGGGCTGGGGCGCCCCATACTGGGTCTCCCTAAACCTATGGGCGGGGGTCCCCAAACTGGGGCTACCTACGCCTAATGGCTGGGGAGCCCCAGGCCTGGGGCTCACTAAGACTAAGACTGGGGCACTCCAGGCCTGGGGCTCCCTAAGCCTAAGGGCTGGGGCGCCCCAGGTTTGGGCTCCCAAGTACTAAGGGCAGGTGCGTCCCATGCCTGGGGCTCCCTAAGCCTAAGGGCTGGGGCGCCCAGGCCTGGGGCTCCCAAAGCCTAAAAACTGGGGAGGCCCAAGCTTGGGTTCCCAAAGCCTAAGGGCTGGGGCGCCCCTGGCCTGTGGCTCCCAAAGCCTAAAGGCTGGGGCGCCCCAGGACAGGGGCTCCCTAAGCCTAAGGGCTGTGGCGCCCCAGGCGTGGGGCTACCTAAGCCTAAGGGCTGGGGTTTCCCAGGCCTGGGGCTCCCTAAACCTAAGGACTATGGCGGCCCAGCCTTGGGGCTCCCTAAGCCTAAGGGCTCGGGCGCCCCAGGCCTGGGGCTACCTAAGTCTAAGGGGTGGGGCGCCCCAGGCCTAGGGCTCCCTAAGAGTAAGGGCTGGGCCCCCTGGTCTGGGGCTCCCTAAGCCTAAGGGCTGGGGCGCCCCAGGCTGAGGCTCCCAAATCCTAAGCGCTGGTGCGCGCCAGGCCTGGGACTCCCTAAGCCTATGGGCTGGGGCTCCCCAGGCCTGGGGCTCCCTACGCCTAAGGGCTGGGGCGCCTCAGGCCTGGGCTCCAAATGCCTAAGGGCTGAGGCGCCCCAGGCCTGGGGCTCCCAAAGCCTAAGGACTGGGACGCCCCAGGCCTGGGGCTCCCAAAGGATAAGGGCTGGGGCGCCCCAGGCCTCGGGCTTCCTAAGCCTAGGCCTGGGGCGGCCCAGGCCTGGGGCTCCCGAAGCCTAAGGGCTGGTGTGTCCCGCGCCTGGGACTCCCAAAGCCTAAAGGCTGGGGTGCCCCTGGCCTGGGGCTCCCAAATGATAAGGGCCGGGGCACCCCAGGCCTGGTGCTCCCAAAGGATAAGGGCTGAGGCGCACCAGGCCTGGGGCTCCCTAAGCCTACGGGCTTGGGCGCCCCAGGCCTGGGGCTTCCTAAGCCTAGGGCTGGGGCAGCCCAGGCCTGCGGCTCCCGAAGCCTATGGGCTGGCGGGCCCCAGTCCTGTGGTCCCAATGCCTAAAGGCTGTGGCGTCCCAGGCCTGGGGCTCCCAAAACCTAAGGGCTGGGGCGCCCCAGGCGTGGGGCTCCCAAAGCCTAAGGGCTGGGGTGCCCCTGGCCTGGGGCTCCCAAAGCCTAAGGGCTGGGGCGCCCCAGGCTGGGGCTCCCTAAGCCTAAGGGCTGGGGCGCCCCAGGCCTGGGGCTTCCAAAGCCTAAGGGCTTGAGCTCCCCAGTACTGGGGCTCCCTAAGCCTAAGGGCAGGGGTTCCCCGGCCTGGGGCCTCCTAAGCCTTAGGGCAGGGGCGCCCCAGTTCTGGGGCTCCCTTAGCCTAAGGCCTGGGGCGCCCCGGGCCTAAGGCTCCCAAAGCCCAAGGGCTGCGGCGCCCTAGGCCTGGGGCTCCCTAAGCCTAAGGGCTGGGGCTCCCCAGGCCTGGGGCTCCCAAAGCCTAAGGGCTGGGTGCCCAAGGCCTGTGGCTCCCTAAGATTAAGGGCTTGGGAGCCCCAGGTTGGGGCTCCCTAAGCGTAATGGCTGGGGCGCCCCAGTCCTGGGGCTCTCTAAGCCTAAGTGCTGGGGCGCCCCAGGCCTGAGGCTCCCTAAGCCTAAGGGCTGGCGCGCCCCAGGCTGGGGCTCCCAAAGCCTAAGGGCTGGTGCGCTCCAGTCCTAGGGCTCACTGAACCTAAGGGCTGGGTTGCCCCAGGCCTGGGGCTCCCTAAGCCTAAGGGCTGGCGCGCCCCACGCCTGGGCTTCCAATGCCTAATGTCTGGGGCGCCCCAGGCCTGGGGCTCCCAAATCCCATGGGCTGGAGCCCCCCAGGCCTGGGGATCCCTAAGCCTAAGGGCTGGTGCACCCCATGCCTGGGGCTCCCAAAGCCTAAGGGCTGGGGCGCCCCAAGCCTGGGGCTCCCAAATGATAAGGGCTGGGGTGCCCCAGGTCTGGGGCTTCCTAAGCCTAAGGGCTGGGGCACCCCAGGCCTGGGGCTCCCTAAGCCTAAGGGCTGGGGCGCCGCAGGCCTGGGGCTCCCTATGCCTAAGGGCTGGGTCGCCCCAGGCCTGGGGCTCCCTAACCCTAAGGGCTGGGGCGCCCCAGGCCTGGGGCTCCCTAAGCCACGCCTGTTCTCAAATCTTCCTGCAATCCTGAAGTCTCCAATTCAGCCATTCAAAACTCAAAACAGCTCAATGCCATGGAAGTCAGGTCAGTTCTGATTCGAGCAACCCTGTAGGCCAGGGAAGAATCTCCCGGAAGGTTTCCAAGGCTGTAATCTTTGTGGCAGCACATGGTCACATCTTTCTCACTCGGGATAGCTGGTGAATTCCAAGTGTTGCTCTTTCGGTTAACAGTGAAGTGCTTAAACATTGCCCTACCTGGATTCCAAGTGTGAGCTAGCAGCCTCAATTTTCTTCTGAGACCAAAGGGGTTGTTAGGTGTGAATTCTCGACCCACGGTGGTCCAGCAGACCTGCTCAGTATTCGCCCAGGTGCAAAATCCATCAAGAGGATGCATTGTCATTATTTTTAATCACATAACACTCCCAGGTGTAGCAGCAACCCAGCTTTGTAATATCACCCTGGTTTTGATAAATATGTCCCATTCCTTGATAACGCTTCCAAATCCTTTAATATCCTGCAGCTCAGTCCCTGATGTCTGGCTGTAACAAAATGTGTGAAGGGAGACCATATGTCAATAAACTCTCCCCGTCTGCCTCAACTCAGCGCATAATCAGCTCCAAGGTAAAATGCATGGTAAGTCTGTTATGCGCTGGCGAGGAGGGCAAGGGGCCCCTTTCAGGTTTGTCTTCTGATGAAGCTGACCAAACGGACTTCTTATTTCAGTCTATTAGGAGAGTGAGAGTTGCCCCCCCTCCCTCACCATTTTTCTTTTCTTTTCCCTTTTTGTCCCTTTCCTCTTGGAGGGACAGCCTGCTCTGCTATTCTGAAAGGGTTGTCTGTTTTATGCTGCGCTCTCCACTCCATTAAATCACCTTTCCTCACATTAAATACAGGTCTTCAGGGTGGTCAGAGAGCTTTGCTCTGAGGGATAATGATATAATGAGGATGACGTTCATGAAAAAATCATTTTTCAGCTCAATCCCAGGCAGACCACGGGGAAGCATGAAATGGGAAGGGGGAGAGGTGTACCTCACTTTAGACAAGAGCCAGGCTTCTGAGGGGGGCAGTCTCGACCTGGGAAGGCTGCAGAAGGTTTCTTTACCTCACTCACTCATTCACTCATTCATTCAACCAGCTTGCTACTTACTTATTAAATGCCAGACCTTGGGGCTCTCTCACTGAACAAAAGAGACAAAAATCCCCCTTCTGTCAAGAAGCTTCCATAAACAGAGGCATTCAAACACTTCCTAGAGAATGTGTTTAAAGTCCAATTTACACAAAAGCAGAAGAAGAGACTGATGCGAGGGGTTTCACATACACACATGTTCATATATGACACCCATTGCAGCGACAAAGTGTAGTACTCTTCCAGGAGACACTATTAATTGGAGTTAAATTGCTCCCCCCAGCCCCCTGAGCTCTGTCTCTCTTTTTTTTCTTTCTTTCTGAGAGCAATTGCCCTTGGAAGGGATTAGCTGTTATCACTCTCTAGCACCTTAGTGTGAACTTATTGGCTCCTTTTCCTGCCTAGATAGGAGGGGCCTCCAGGGCTCCTAAAAGCCAGAAAAATCCCAAAAAAGGCAGCAACAAAAGAGGCAGAGGACAATTGGGGCCAGTGTTTCTCATTTGAGTGGGGGGGGGGCATTTGTTAAAGATGCAGATTACACACACATACAGCACACACACACTTCCCTGCCGCCCCACCCAATATGGCCCTACTAAATAAAGATCCTACCCCACCATCTATCCGGGAGCCCCTGAACTGGCCCTTCCCATGAAACAAGCCAGGACCATTGAAAGTGACTCTTTAGGCAAAAGACCAGTGACTTAGGTTTTCCAAACCAGGATAAAGCCCATTTGTTAAGCACTTGCATATTAACCAAAAGGTTGATGCTTCAAACCCACCCACAGGTTCCTAGGACAGCAGGCCAGGTGATCTGTTTCTGAAAGGGCACAGTCTTGAAAAGGATCCCTGGTAACATATTGTCCTGCTAGCCATAAGGTCAGCAGTTCAATACTACCAGCTGCTCTGAGAAAGCTGAAGCTTTCTACTGTACAGATGTATAGTCTCAGAAACCTACCAGGGCAAGTATACTCCGCTGCCATGAGTCAGAATTGACTCAATGGCAGCAAGTGAGTGGATGGGCAGGGATTGATTGGGCACCAACTAACACTAAGAACAACTACTTTGGGTGGCAGTGACATTCTTCTGCTTTATCTAGAATCTGAACGCTCAGCGTCATTAACAATGGAGACAACAGACAAATAATAATAAACTACAGAAGGGTAAAGAAAAGCTAAAGAAGTTACTTCTGTTTGGGGTTTAGTTGTGTGTTTTTTTTAGCAGAAAATGTGAACTATGAAGGAGCAGGGACTTGCTGCACTTAAATATAAACTGTAAGATCTCTCTCCGGGCTAGAGTTACATTTCAGTTCTTGGCTCTGCATGAGAAAGAATTCACGCCAAAGCCTGGCTCGTGATCCAAGTGAGTTTAATGAAAATTAAAAGAAGTTTCAGGTTTTACGCGGCACCCCTAGGATTCCTCCCCACCATGCAGCCTGGCAGAGACTGCTCGAGGTCACGCAAAGATCTCTCTCCTAAGTTTTCCTCCAAAAAAAGACCTGTCTCATGTTCTTTCTCAAGTTCTCTCCCCAGTTCCTGTCCACAGTTTTTCCTTTCTCCCACTCGCTCCTGCCTTTTCAAGGATTCCCGGGGGGAGGCATGGTGAATGACCCCAGGTCGATCCCATTGGCTGAATTGCAATCACCTAGCCCAGGTGGGCTGATCCAGGTTTAACACCCATCCGTACCCACCAGCGGGAAGACCTAGGCTTTTGTTCTATGCTTGGTTCTCCTGGGCATGCATCAAAGGACATCTCATTCCTGCCTATCTGCCTAACAAAACCTATTTTTCAACCCCAAGTCTTTCTTGCCAAAAAATAATGTCCCATAATAGGAATGGCATGAGCATGGCTTCTGCGTTGGATCAGATCAAGAAAATAGCTTTCATGCCCTGTACTAAGATCACAAAAGAATGTAATCCACTGCCATGTAGACAGTCTCGTGTACACAAAAGGTTTTCTAAGAGTCTAAATAGGCTGAATTGCAGCCTAAAACAGAGAGGGACCCATTTCAAAGAGACGTGGGGACATGGCTTCCATAAAATGGAATGCATCAGTGCAAGGGAAACCCAGTAACTTTGGGAAGGAACTGCATTGGCTTGGACTAAACAGCCAGAGATAGTGCTACATAAAAAGAAAGAAGATGATTGATAAAGCAACCCAGACATTATTGTGAAAAAGGAAAAGGGACTTAGAAGACAATCAAAAGCTACAAGGAACCTCTCTTAGGGAGAAGTCTTGTGGTTTCAACTTGTGTGCTCTGGGGGATATTTGGCAGTCACGTATTAAATTGTGCATTCAATTTAATCCCTTTAAGGGATTTTGTCACTAGGCCTACAGCCCAACTATCCTGACAAAAAAATCTATCTTGAAAATCACCCTGCTGTGAGGAAGCTAAAGGCAAGCACATGATACGATCACATGGAGGGAAATTGGGGAGCCAATGCAACAGCAAGAACCCAGGCCCTAGACCTATGAACCAAAGCAAACGCATCTTGCCGGGTCTCGCTGCTTGAGCTGGTTTGGCCAATGCCACATGGAGTGGAGATGTGCTGCCCCAGCCAAACCTTCCTCAAATTACAAAACTATGAGCAAATAATACACCGAGTGGGATTGAAAGTCACTAAGCAGCAATAGGTAAGTAAAACATATGGGCCTACCATTACCTATCTGTAAAGAGTCTTTGGCAACTGGTTTATGGAAGACGCAGGCCCTGATTACCTCCCATAACACGTATTCTTTATCATAGCCACGGACACTCATGGAAACATTAAAGTTGTGCTTGAGAGAGGAAAAGGTGAGTTAAGAACTAAGAAAGATGGTCATGTGGCCTGGATATTGCTCAAACACTCCATTCTCCTTGGTCTCTTGGAAGAAGTAGAGGGATGAGAACCCAAAGCTGTAAACATTGTGTGGATTAGAAACGGGTTAAGTTTGGCGTGAGGGCTGAAGGCCCAGGTTGGTAAAATTATTTTTGTGGGATTTTCTAAAACCAGAGCTGCTCTGAGGCCCACACTGGAGAGAATGCCATGGTCATTACCCTTGTATGCTTTATTTTGGCTGAGTCCCTCCCCCATCATGTGTCAGGGCTTACCCAGTGCCCCTTCTCAGCCATGATACACGGTGTTGCCAAAATGGCTCAGAGATGTTAAGCAATCTGATCAAGGTCATGTGGCTTAAGGTCAGTTACAGAGCCAGACACTGAAATGCAAGAAGACTGACTCCTATGCCCAGACCTGGGACAAATCTCTCTGACAGAGCTGGGTAGATGCCCCTAAACATCCGTCTTGTGTGTGTGTGTGTATTTGTGTGTGTGTATGTGTGTATCCACATATATATGTTTGGTTTATTTGTCATCAACATAATTAGAGTACTTTCTATCCAATTAAAAATGAATTAAGCCAAGGTTGGTGGTTTACAATTTGCACAAGTGCCTTTATGAACTATCATGGTATACTTTCTTTCATTGGGAGGCAGCTCCAAGCTTCAGACCTCTTCACTCCCCAGGTGAGGTGCTACATTCAGACCAGAGTCAGAGGAAAGGATTGACCAGAAAGAGTCAGTTCACTGAATGAGGTTCCTTTGAAAAGGAAGCCAAAATGGCCCTTAAACTCGTGGCCATCAAGTCAATACTAGCTCATAGTGAGGGACCCTGTTGAACAGGATCCTATGGTACAGGGTAGCTCTGTCCCTGTGACTCTCCAAGACTAACTCCATGGAAGCAGAAAGCACCATCTTTCTGCCACAGGGCTGATGGTGGTATCAAATTACTGGCCTTTGGGGTGTCAGCTCAACTTGTAACCACTGTGCCACAAGGGCCCTTAGTCAATATAACAGGTCTGGCAAAATGTAGAGCCAGACATTATATACTGAAAATGGCTCACCACCACAGGCTGGGTTTCTGGTGGGTAAGGGTAAGGGTAAGGGTAAGGGTAGGGGTAGGGGTAGGGGTAGGGGTAGGGGTAGGGGTAGGGGTAGGGGTAGGGGTAGGGGTAGGGGTAGGGGTAGGGGTAGGGGTAGGGGTTGGGGTTGGGGTTGGGGTTGGGGTTGGGGTTGGGGTTGGGGTTGGGGTTGGGGTTGGGGTTGGGGTTGGGGTTGGGGTTGGGGTTGGGGTTAGGGTTAGGGTTAGGGTTAGGGTTAGGGTTAGGGTTAGGGTTGTTAGGGATAATTGATGTGTGACTTCACAGGGCCACTAGTAAGCCAGCATATATAAAAGACTTACTCCCTCCCCCAACAGAATGGGTTCTTTTCCCCAAGATTTCAGTTAACATGGCATGACCAGTAAAGACAACCAGTCCAAGTTCCTAAATCCGCCAAAGTGGAGGCCCTCCCTCCCCTCCCCTCCCCATCCCCGTCGTCTTTATCCCACTTTGCAGGACGACTCAGGAGCGGGAGAGCTGGCTGAAGACCCTTTGTGACCGCTGCCTGCCTATCAGTTCATGGGGGGCCAGAGAGAGATATACCACCCCTTTTAAAGTCACCCCCCAATACGTGCACTAGGGCTGGCATGTCCTCTCCACCCCCCAAGAAGGATCACTGGGCAGCAGCATTCTCTGCTTAAGGCAAGCAGCCCCAACACCTGGGGAAACCCCCCAAGTCCCTCTTTGGGTCTATTTCCCCCTTTTTCCCAGGGATTGCATAATTGGAATAAACAAAACCCCCTGTCTGAGAAACCACAAGGTCTGATTTCTTTGCTAGACTAGCTTTTCCACATGCATCAGCCCACCTCAGACAAGTGCCAGCCACTTCTACAGGTGCTGTTCACAACAGAGGAACGGGAGTCCTTCCAGAGAGAGGCCCAGAAAGCAGTCAATAGACCTGATGGTCAGCCAGCGGGCACTCCCCAGTGGAGGGAAACTCTTTTTACCACTCCACGAATAATGTGGGACCCAAACTTCCAGTAAGGCCCCAAGGGCTTAGCCAGGTATCACCAGTTTCTTTTGCAGGGCCTCCGCGGGACAGCTAGGAAACCTATGCATTTATCTAAGGTCAGTGAGAATTTTCAGGCGCCTACAAGAGAATGTCTGTCTGCCTGCTTGCCAGCCTGCCTGCCTTTTTAGAGTGGCTGATGGAAGCCTGCGTTCTTTGTACCCCCAAGGACCCAGAGGCCCCCGAGAACAAGAGGGAAATAAGTATTGCCTTTATTACTCAGCCCGCCTCAGACATGAAAAAGAAATGGGAAGCATTTGAAGGGAACAAACTTCATGATTTGGTAGAAGTGTCTTAGTGGGTGTATCACAACACAAATGACCCTACCACGACAGAGACAAAGAAATAGCTAAAATACTAGGAATTGCCATGAGACACACCAGAGACTCAGGAAAAGAGATCATGGCCCACTCACGGAGAGACTGACCTGTGGCACCACCAAGCCCTGAGGAAGGAAGGTTCCAGGTGCCTACTACAGAAGAGACAGACATTGGAAAAACCATTGCATTGAAAACCCCAGGAGAGACGGACAAACCTCCACTAGAGAGGACGGGCCTCGTCCTCGCCTAGAAAAACCCAAGCGAGAGACAATAACGCTTGAGGAAACTGAAGGAATGTCTCAGGGCTCTTTTTTACTGGCCCCCAGGATCCCGTGCTAACTGTCCAAGTCGGGGGCCAGCCAGGAAATGTCTTGGAGGACACAGGGGCCATCTTCTCAGGTTCAAAAAAGAGAACGGACACATTGTCAAAGGAAAGATTGGAATTACTGTCAGCCTATGATTGCTTCCAAAGTACTCACACCAGAAGGTTTGCATGGAGATTTGGGGGCTTCCCAAACCATCAAGGTAAAAAATGTCTCTCTGTCCTATGTCCCAGTTAGCCACATGGTTTTCATGGCACTGGCTGCCGGCTCGGCTGTTGAGCCAGTGAAACTCTTTTAGCAGGAGTTGAAGTGGCCATCAGCGGAAGGACAAAACCTCCACAGTGGGCTTCCCGTTTCAATACGAAGCCACCTATATCACCTCTTGGACATTATCATTGTCCTGGGCTCTGAATCACCACCCCAGATCTAGAATGCGCCTGACATGTGCATATGGTTTGAATCAGGTTCGGGTTAACCCCTCTCGATCACTTAGTGACAAAGGACACTAGATCATGGAATACCTTTACTTTCCAGATGAGAAAACTCACTCAAAAAGACACAGGTACTGACCCACAGGAACACAACTGGTTAACAACAAAGCCACATTCCCAAGCAGTGTCTGGAACCAGAGCTCAGAGCCCCATATGCCTGTGCCCAGCTGAGCAGTCACCCTCTCCTGGACCCTCGAAAGATCTGAGCAGATCCCCCCCCGTTCCCCCCTCCCACGCCTGAATATGTTTTTTCATAGGATGGCACTGAATCTGCAGCTCTGGGAGAGGGACATATCTGATGGAGAACACGGAGCAGACGAAGGGGGAGGGGGGAGAGTGGAGCACATCCTGGCCCACCAGGCCTTGAGGATGATGTTCCCACTCAGAGAAGCCAGTCCACACAGAAGACCACATGGCCAGCCCAAGATGAGACACGACGTCCCTCAAAGACCCATAGCCCTAGAAGGGACAACACTGGAGACACAGTGCGGGAACGGATCCCGC